>NC_136419.1:73867500-74060000 GCF_052625555.1 Lactuca saligna | reverse complement strand
AAAAAAAGCAATATATACATTACTTATAAAGCTAATGATTTAAAACTCTAACAACAAACATATCGAAGAATGAAGATATTCTACATTACTATTCTAAAGAACAAACAAAAAAACTCTACTGAACACAATTAAAATCTGTAGCAAAATTGGATTTGAGTAAAACAGTAAAAGTGAATCCCATGTAACTATAACAGTCGGCAGTGAAATTTTTTGACAATAATAAGTTGGGGATTTTCTGGGATTTATCATTTTTCTTAAAGGAATTGAATCCTACGTTAAAAAACAAGTTGAATCAAGAGAAAATCAAGAAAGTTTTGAGAAAGTCAATATCATTTACTCTCTCTCTCTCTCTATCCCTCATATTTATTACTTGAAAGTCTCTTGTTTTTTCTGCTCTATTTAGATTTCAAAAATCTTCCCAATTCACTACAAACGTCACAGAAAGAAAACATTCCTCACAAAACACAACCCCCACCTCAAGAACAGAGGAATTATTCGCTGTTTCATATTCGAATTTACAGATTCAAGCTTTTTTGGATTAATAATGGAGGAAATGAAATGGGTGTTTGGAAATTGGGAATTAATTTGCATATCGATTGTTCTTGGATGGTTATTTTACAAGTATTTGATTGTCCGAAAATGGGGTTTGGGAGATAACCAAGAGGAGGAGCGCCGCCGGAGCTGCCTGCAACCACCGTGAGGCAGCTCAGGTTGGCCGTTGATCGGAGAAACAATAGAATTCATTGCATCTGGATTCACTTCTCGTCTTGTCAGTTTCATGGAGAAACGGAAGTCTGTGTAAGTGAGCTATTATCTTCTTTCTTTGAGAAATTGGTATTTAATAATAATAATAATAATAATAATAATAATAGTAATAGTAATAGTAATAGTAATAGTAATAGTAATAATAATAATAATAATAATAATAATAATAATAATAATATTAATAGTAATAGTAATACTAACAGTAGTAATAATAATAATAATAATAATAATAATAATAGTAATAGTAATAGTAATAGTAATAATAACAATACTAATACTAATAGTAATAGTTATAGTAATAATAATAGTAATAGTAGTAATAGTAGTAATAGTAATAGTAATAGTAATAATTAGGGGTGTGCACGGTGCGGTTTCGAGTCAAAACCGCAAACCGCACCGCATATGCGGTTTGAATATTTTAGAAACCGCAAACCGCACCACAGATGTTCAAAACCGCATGATGCGGTGCGGTTTGATGCGGACGGTTTATGCGGTTTAGTTGCGGTTTGTGCGGTTTGATGAGTTGTTAAACATTAAATCTATCAAAAAACCAAAAACCTAGCCGGGTTAAAAAAAAATGATTGCTTTCATTTTATAAAAACAAATACAATTTTCGAGTTAAATCGTTTTTAATAAATTGTGACTCATGCTACTATAGTTTTGTAAGTATCATTGTTATTGCTTTATATTGCCGTTATAATTGATATATTCTTGTAAACCATGAGATCTTGATCTAATAGTGATTTAATGTTACGTTATAGATATTTGGTTATTGTAAGAAATATATTTACATACATCATTTCTAAATCGTGATTTGAAGTTATAACAAAATAAAGAAAAAAAGTATATATATAACATGCGGTGCGGTGCGGTTTGAACCGCAGTTTTATAAATACAAACCGCAAACCACACCGCATAGTGCGGTTTGATAAAATGATGAACTGCAAACCGCACCGAGAAATTGTAAACCGCATTATGCGGTGCGGGCGGTTTGTGCGGTTTTTTGCACAGCCCTAGTAATAATAATAATAATAATAATAATAATAATAATAATAATAATAATAGTAATGATAATGATAATGATAAACATAGAATTTCATCAAGATCACTAAAAATCGTTACCTTTTATATAGTTCTGATGTGGGTGATCATTCTTTTTCCATATCTACATAAATTTGCATCTCGATTTTCACTTTTTTATAATTCATTTACAAAACTATAAGCACGTTGTCAGAGTTCGGCTTTTTCGAACGATCTAAACTTTGTATAATAACTAACATAATCCGAATTTCATTCTTACAAACGATAGATTGTCCCTGTAGATCGTTTTCAAGAAGTTATGAGTAAAGTGATCATATCAAAACAGAATTTCATCAAGTTTCTACACAATTTTGAATCTCAATTTCACCTTTTTAACGACGCACTCACTTTTTTATGGCTGCTGACGCAGATTACTTTCCAAATTCTTGTGAGGGTGTTGATGAGTGTGGAGGCAGGTGAAGATATGGAGTTCCTCAAGAGAGAATTCATGGAAGTCATCAAAGGCTTAATTTGTCTACCAATCAAACTTCCAGGTTTCAGAATGTATAAATCTCTCCAGGTAATTAATTCATTCATTATAAATTCATTACCAAATCTCAGTGGATCAGTAACTCCAAAACATTTCAGGCTAAAGAAAGAATGTTAAAGATGGTGAGAAAGATTGTGAATGATAGGAAAATAGCAATGGAGAAAAAAGAAACAAAAGATTCAGGTTCACCAAATGACGCCATTGATGTGTTGTTAAGAGATACAGGTGAATCAGATGGGACCCAACAAAGGTTACCATTGGATTTCATCAGTGGGAACATTATTGAGATGATGATCCCTGGGGAAGACTCGGTGCCCATGATCATGACTCTAGCTGTCAAATACTTGAGTGATAATCCTTTGGCGCTTTCTTGTCTTATGGTGCGTATCAACTATGAAATGAATACATTTATGTTTTTCAACAACTTGTTTGAGACTTTGAGCTATGATTTGAATGAGTTTTATATGAATGGCAGGAGGAAAATGATGAACTAAAGAAGCGAAAGGATGAATCGGGCGAAGGGTATGCTTGGACCGATTATGTCTCGCTTCCGTTTACTCAAGGCGTAAGTTTCGTGTCTTTATATGGGGAGGGTATTTATGTCTTTTTGGATTGGACAAAATACTACAAATTTTGTTATTTTTGACATCGGTCATAGTATAATGCATGTCAAACACAGTACAACTTGTTTTGTCTTGTCTGTGTGAAAAACGAGGTGTAAAGAAATTGGTTTTATTATAGGTGATAAGTGAGACTCTTCGGATGGCGAATATCATCAATGCGATTTGGAGAAAAGCTCTTGAAGACGTAGAAATCAAAGGCTACTTGATCCCAAAAGGATGGTGTGTTTTGGCATCATTGACTTCCGTTCATATGGATGAAGAAAACTATGAAAACCCCGATGAATTTGATCCATGGAGATGGGAGGTAAATAAGTGATGCTTTATATGTTTACAATATCTATACCTTTTGTTAGGTCACGGGTTCAAGTCTCAGTAGCCACAATTTGGAAGTTTTAATTCCAGTGCGGATTGTACTCCTATTGAGACTTATGTCAGTCACCTAGTCGGTCACTGTCTACCTAATTTGGTGCAGAGTGGTGTAGGTCAGCTTAGGGGTTGTTAGAAAAATAACCCTTTGTAAAATAATTTTTATATGTTTACTGAATCTAAATTATATTGGTATCTATGTGTAGAAAACGGGAGCGAGTGTCAATAGCAACAAGTTTACACCGTTTGGTGGTGGACAACGGTTGTGTCCCGGTTTGGAGTTCTCAAGGCTAGAAATCAGTATTTTTCTTCATCATTTTGTCACGAGTTACACTTGGGTTGCGGAAGAAGATCAGATTGTATATTTTCCAACGGTTAAGACAAAAAGAAAATTACCTATCATGGTGACACCTAGATGAAACTAGTGACAAAAAGATGTTTGATTAATAATTAATCGTATGAGTCATGGTAAATTTATTACAATTTGTTTGGGCATAAGGTGTATATATTATGATGAAAAAACGTTTGGTGGTTTGTTTCCGGTTAACTTCAATTTTGGGTTTATACTGTTTTTCTTTTACATAAAATAAGTGTTCAATTTGACCCTTTTAATTTAGCTAATGCATTCTTGGACAGATTCATATATGGATAAATATTATATTGGTGATCCGTACAAGAAAAATCAAGGGTATTTCATTATATCTTTTAGCGAAGTTCTTTTTCTAGGTTATATAATGACCTAATTAAGTTATATGTAAATCAAGATTAATTTAATGTTTTATGCATATTTGATGGTGATATAATGTATTTATGATAAATAACAAAAATCAAAACACAAATTTTTTTAATATGTTTAGGGGTGTCATGGTTTGTGTGGGTGGGTGGATGGGTGTGGTGTGGGGGAGATATGATAATACATTTTTGTTTTGATTAATAATTGCTAAAATAAAAAGTTAGTAGAGGATATTTTTGTTTTTGTAATAGAACATAAGAAATGATAGCTAATATCTATCTTTAGCCAAATAATGACCAATACTTTCATATACAAAATCAAATTGAAAATTTCACCAAACACCTTTAACTTCAATAAGATCCATTCTAGTAAGAAAGCGTTTCATGTATTCCAAGACATCGCTGCTTTACCAGACATTTTTTTGCCCCTTGTTCTCGGTATTTAATTTGTTGTTGAATTGAGTCCACCGAGGGTCGTCTACACACATAACAACCCACTAAACTCAAGATTTTGGTTCTTATTATTCATACTTTCCACCCCTTTTTGTTATTATTACCATTTTTGAACTCTTCCTTCATTTTGACCCAAGGTACACCCGACGTACGCTGCAGCTAGCTTAAACCTCGTTCTAAGGTCTTAATCAGTTAAGACCCAACGTCCAATTTTAGATTTAGGTTTATTAAAGTGCATTAAGCCATAAAGTTGCCAACTTTATGTTTTTTGCATGTCTTAATGGGGAAAAACTTGGATTAAACCACATTATCTTCATCAAACCACCTTAAATCCTTGCATGTTTGGACTTAATCCATCAAGACTCCGTTTTTATGCTCAAGGGACGTTGGAAACACTAGGATCTAACATTATAAACTTGTGAAGAAATGTCTCAATGACCATTTTATGATTAAATTAGCCCTAAACTACAAACTAACACATGAAGTCATCAAGGTAGGAGCTTTTTATCTCCAATAAGCTAGAAATGATGAGAAACCTCAGGACCACAAGCTCTTTCTGGTCCAATGCTTATTACAAATCTTCTTCTTCTTCTACTCCAAGCACCACACACACCCAAAACACACACACACACATGCTCAAACTTTAGGGAAAATGGATTAAGGTTTCGAGATATGACTCAAGAGGCAAAAGGAGGCTGATAAGGTGATGAACTTGAAGGACTTAATGATCTTAAATAGGGTGTAAACCCTAAAAATTAGGGTTTACCTCTGGCTTGAGTACGCCATGCGTACGCCTAACGTACGTAGGGGTTATCCCAATTCGCACATGAAAAGGGGAGTACGCCCTTTTTACCTTGTGCACACCCAATGTACTTTCGCCTAGTCCAAGGTTTAAATGAAATAGTTGCAAGAGAGGTTTACCTGACGACTCGGGCTACACTTTGGCTCCTGCGATGGAGAGCTCAAGGTAATCAGTGACTACCTTTTATGGAGGTGGTCAAGGAGTTTCAACTACAAACCATCGAGGAGGGATACTGAAAAGTACTAATTAGATGAGCATTATTTGTTGTGATATTCAAGGCAAGTAAGAGTTGAGTGTCATGTTGATAGACAAGTCGTGATTCGACTAGTTGATGCATGATATGGGAGAGCTGGTAGATGTGTTACTTAGAGAGAGACCAATCATCAGGGGATGAAACGAGTAAAGCTCGTTAAAGTCCAAAGGAAGCACGAGTACAAGTCACAAGTGAGCTAGGTGGTAAAATGAAACATGAAGGCTCGTAACCCTAAATTGCTCGTAACCGTAACTGATTCTGAGGACATGATCATTTTAAGGAGGCGATAATTGTAACAACCCGAAAATCCTTCTGTTAACAAAGCGTACCTTGTGTTACTCAAGAATTAATTGTAACTAGGAGAAGCTCATGCTTCACATGAGATAAATGGGCTTTAGATGTTAATTGTATTACATTCAACATAGATAAAAGGTCAAAGTACATGTTAACTTGATCAGGCATACATTTAAAGGTAATAAAGTAGGGATTTTACAAGAAGAGCATGTATAAATATCCTAAGAAATAATGACGAAAGAGAGAAAATTAGTGGTACTAGAAAAAGTTTTGAATGCCGGTGGCAGAACCACAAAAAAGAAAAGTATAAGGACAATTTGGAAAAAGGCTAAAAAAAAGAATGACACAATCCAAAATAAAAAGTTTTCTGTTCCAACAAGCCATAGGATTTAACATATATACATAATAAAGCAATTTTGATTATACGAGTATTAAAAAGGAATAACTAAAAAAAAAGATATTAAATTAATATCTAATCTAAACGAAGTAATCAATAAATATGAGGGATATAATCCAATTAAATTGATTTATGGAATTTCATTAATCGGTGTAAATTGGTGTAAAATATCATAAAATGAAACTTAACTTGTCAATGTGTCTAGGGTTAGGTTGGACGGTGGTTTAAAGGCGAAACCTGAGGGAGTATCGGTGAAATTCGGCTATAACTTACAAGGCTTTGGATCGATTACTCTTAGTGTGTTTTTATCACGTACGAATTAAGGGGTTGCCCACCATCGACTCAGGCTATTACCGTTTCTTTGTGCATCGATCAGGGAGTAGAAGGGGTGTCGGGCAGCAGAAACGATCGCAAGGAGGGTGGGAAAGAACTCATCGGCAACGCAAGGCAGGAGGTTGTGACAATTGAAGGGATTTTCTGTGCAATTGAAGTGTTATGATTGATTCTTCTTCTTTGTAAGTCTAAGGTTTTCCCTCTTATGTCAATTCCTTTTCAATTGATGAAGAATTGATTGATTAGTTTGCCAATTTCTTCCTATTTGGTGTTTAATAATCATACATTCTTTCTTCTTATAATCATTGAATGTTCATAGGATTAAACTCTCTAATTGCTGTCAAAATCTTTTTGTGAACACCCTCAAGAGAATTATTGTTCATGTCTATGAAGTGCTCAAAACTATGGAATCAATGTCTTTCTTTTTGTTGCTAGAATTCATGTTCTTTCTATCTCAAATCCTAGTGATTTCATGTGTAGTGTGTTGATTCATAAAGACCATGTTTTGAGACATCCAGAAGTTTTTGAAAACAGTCCAAAAGATCTTAACATGAGGCTTGGTGGTGGAGGAAATTCAAGCCTTAATGATGTTTTCTCTTTTAACAATATACTTTGTTTTTCCCATAAAAACAATTTACTTTGAATCATGGCTTGGGGTTTAAATTGTTATTTTAACCTCTTGACATGTTGCTATTGTTAAAAAAACCAATTTCCATCTTTATGGTTGATTTTGGTTATGGCTTAATGAGTTAAGTTGTCAATTAACCTTAAAATGTAATGCTGCGAAATTCTGAAAAATTATCAATCTGTCCCTGTTTTGAAAAAAATCTAGAAAAATCACCAGGAGTCGGATTGGGGATCCGTAATCTCTGAAAGTTTGAATTTTGAGTCTAGTTTGTCCATGATTTTTCCCAAGACCTGATATTATCCCTAACCAAGGTGACTGGTCAGAAATTAGCTGCAGGCATATGCAGTTTTGTAAAATTCATAGAAAAATCAGTTGGATATGTGTGAGTTGTACTTTTAAAGCTAAACATATGAGGTACCTTAATATGGAATAAATTTGAAATTTTTACAGGTTTAAGTGGTGCTAAAGTGGCCTTGAACAGAGTCAAAATTTGAAAATTTGGCTTAATGACCAATTTGCATGTTTGGGTAGTAAAATGCTATCATGTAACCTTCTAGTAATATATTTATTTGCGTTTCACTAGGTAAGGGTTTGATACCTACAAGATTTGAAGAGTAGAGAGGACACGTTTTTGGCAAAGGTAATTTAATTTTCTGGTTTTTAAAGCACATTGTTAGGAGAATCCCATATCTTAGATGGAATGGGATGAACCTAGTTACTTAGGATGTATGTCCCCCATTTGGTGTTGCGTATTGTGCCATGGATCTTGTATTGCTTTATGTGTAAGTTAATCTAGGATATGTGCATGCTACTTTCTTATCTATTTGATGTCAGATGTGTGACAATACCATGTTAGATTGAGTGTTGTACATGGTCAAATGTGTACCAAAAAAAAGTTAACTAAACATAAACACAACGAAAAGGTAATTACCCTGACAAGTCATTTTCCTACATGCTATATATGACATATTTATTAGGTACATATTTGTTATATATATATACATATTCACATGAAAATATTGATTTCCATACATGTTAAAAATTTCATTAACATACCAAACTACTATATTAAATTATTACAAGTTCATTCCTTTTTGTATCAAAACATAGTGCCTACCCAGTTACAATTTTACTTCCAATATCCAATTTTGTTTGAGAATAATAGTTTCCCGGATTAGCCCCTACTAATTTTGTTTGAGAAGCTTGTCCCACTTTGTTCTTGTCCTGTTTGATGATTATGTTTTGTTTCTTTCGGTTCCATGTCCAGCTTAGAAAGTGCATGACTTGTTTGTTTCAAAAACATATCATTTGATCAATCAATATGTCCACCCTGATCTCTAGTTTGGTATATATGATAAGGTGAATTTTGATGTTTTGATTCCACTTTTATGTTTAATTTTGTATTTATTGTTAGAATTCTCAAATAAATGAAAATATGTTGCTATTAATATTGGTTATTGAGTTTGATGTTAATTCCAATATGTGTTGTGTTTCAGATGTTACAAGGGCAAAATAGTCATTTTTTCATAGTCAATCAGATGCAAAATCAAACAACAAGTTTCAGTCAAAACTTCTAACCTAGTATGTACTTTTTTTTTTTTTTTTTATTCTTTGTTGGTGTGTAATTGTTTCCGGTGTTTAGTTCAAGCTAGAGCTGCTATGATTATCGGAAATGGCTTTTGATCAAATTTATGGTAGAAATCTCCAAAAACTCATACGTTTCTCTTCAAAGGTTCCCTTCTTTTCACTCATAAACCAATACACACTAAATTGTCTACACATCCAAAAGCACAACTACACCAATGTATACATGAAATGGAAAAAAGATTCATACTTAGACTCAATTGATACGATCCACAAATCCATTGAACTTAAACCAATACTTGCTCTTAAGAACTGCATCATTGCCTCTCCAGAAGGATGCATACCCATCTCCGATGTTTCAAAGAAATTAAGGCTTACAATTAGATGTACCCATTAAAGTTGCTAGGTTTCTTAGACTTTACCCTTGTGTTTTCGAAGAGTTTATCGGACCCAACTACAATTTGCCATGGTTTAGGTTAACCCCAGAGGCTGCTATGCTTAATGATGAAGAACAAGCTGTTTGTAGGGATTATAAGGTCGATTTACAAGAAAGGTTGAAGAAATTTATACGTATGAGCGTTGAAAATACGTTGCCATTGAAGATAATTCAAGGTATGCTATGGTACTTGGGGTTACCAAATAATTACCTGGAAGAAAAGAATCTTGATGGGTGTTTTAAGGTAGTTGAAATCATTTAACATCTATCCGTATTTAATTAAATAATTTTTTAATTTTACTAAATTCCTATTAGTGAATTTTAGCACACAATAAATATAAGAAACATATGAACCTAACCGTGTATATATATATATATATATATATATATATATATATATATATATATATATCCTTCTTAATAAATCAAAACTTTTTTGCCACATGTCATTCTCTCTTTCATTTGGACACATGGCAAAATTTCTAATATTTTGAATAAATGTTTTTCTATTTGTCATTTTCTCATTTTTTATATTTTCTTAATTTTTTTTGGAACGACAAATCTATTCTACTCCTAAATCTCCACCTATGTCTCTTGCGAGATTTGAACCCTCGACCTCAAGGAAGGAAGGCAACACCAGATATTTACACCTTAATTAATAATTGCCTTAATTGAAAATAGTCAATAAATTACAATATTACTACTCAATATTGTATTTAATATGTTTCATTTTAAATTCAAATTTTAAATTTTAAATTACACATCTAAAATTTCAAATTTAAATAAAATTTTGTTTAAACCTTCATATTTAATTTTTTGTTTTACCTAACCTGTATACTATAGGGTGTTATAATTAGTATTTTAATAAATAAAAATCTTTTTGCCATATGTTACATTCTTATTTGATTTGGTCACTTGTTATTTTATGACTATTTTTAATTATTTTTTTTTCAAATGTCATTTTGTAGTTTTTTCCATTTTATAAAATTCTATATATTAGTTAAATGCAATAATTGCAATAAATGTAATAATAAATCTATATATCAATTTTATTAATTGGCCTTCCTTCTAATTTCAAAAAATTTAAACTTAAGGTCTCATTAGTTTCTTTTATTTATTTATCTAATTTATTTGTTTAAATTTCAAAGAAAAAAAAACACTTTAATTCTAATAATTCAATATTTTTTAAAATTTTCTTATAAATTCAAAATTTTTAAATGTTTAAAATTTCATATATATATATATATATATATTCACATACCTGCCATAAGTGGCATATTTACTTGGTGCATATCTATTATATACATGCATTCACATACCTGCTATATATGAAATATTTATTTGTAAATATTGATTACCATACATGTATATATATATATATATATATATATATATATATATATATATATATATATATATATATATATATATACTCACATACCTGCCATAAGTGGCATATTTACTTGGTGCATATCTATTATTTACATGCATTCACATACCTGCTATATATGAAATATTTATTTGTAAATATTGATTACCATACATGTTAAATATTCATTAACATACCAAACTACTATATTAAATTGCAAGTTCATTCATTTTTGTATCAAAATGCCAACTACAATTTCATTACTAAATGGATCATGATGCCATACTTTAACAAACATAACAATATACAATATTATTAGTGATAATCTAGGAGTCAAATGTACACGCGTCCCACTCTAACTAGGTAACAAAATAAAATGGTCAATTTTTTTTTACTGGACCGGGTTATCTACAATAGCATCTAAGTATAATTATAAGATCCAACGTAATATTAAAAAATTCTAGATGTTTAACAAGTTTTCATATTTCAAAAAGCAACCTCAAATATTAAACATTTATTCTATATGTCTCACAAGAAAAATTATTTATTTTATTGGACAAATCGTTCTTTTTATAAAGAACCTGGTTTATCTTTCTTTTTTAAAAAAACTTATCATTATTCCTGGAATAAAAAATTATATTATAAACTCATAATCAGAATGAAGATACATACATTTACAATAAAACCAAGTTGAATCAAAGACAAAATCGAGAAAGTCAATATCATTTACACCCATCCCCCCCCCCCCCCCCCCCCCCCCCCCCCCCTCTCTCTCTCTCTCTCATATTTATTACTCGAAAGCCTCTTGCTTTTCTGCTCTATTTAGATTTCAAAATCTTCCCAATTCACTACAAACATCATAGAAAGCAAACATTCCTTCTCAAAACACAACCACCACCTCAAGAACAGAGGAGTTATTCGCCGTTTCATATCCGAATTCACAGATTCAAGCTTTTTTCGATTAAGAATGGAGGAAATGAAATGGGTGTTTGGAAATTGGGAATTAATTTGCATATCGATTGTTCTTGGATGGTTATTCTACAAGTATTTGATTGTCCCAAAATGGGGTTTGGGAGATAACCAAGAGGAGGAGTGCCGCCGGAGCCGCCTGCAACCACCGAGAGGCAGCTCAGGTTGGCCGTTGATCGGAGAAACAATTGAATTCATTGCGTCTGGATTCACTTCTCATCCTGTCAGTTTCATGGAGAAACGGAAGTCTCTGTAAGTGAACTCTTATCTTTTTTCTTGGAGAAATTGGTATTTATTGATAGCAATATTATGCTTTGCATGCTTGGATTTTATGCATTTAGAGTTGTACGTTGTTTTGAGCTTAAGATTTTGT
Source organism: Lactuca saligna (assembly GCF_052625555.1). Taxonomy (NCBI): domain Eukaryota; kingdom Viridiplantae; phylum Streptophyta; class Magnoliopsida; order Asterales; family Asteraceae; genus Lactuca; species Lactuca saligna. Next base: position 74,048,053 of record NC_136419.1, on the reverse strand, counting down.
GTTCATTTTGGCATTTGACAATTATAGAAAATTTTTTACTGTAGTTATCAAATGTACAAGTTGTAAAAGCAAAATTTTATCAACTTAATAATAGCATTTTGAAGCTAACATATTAACAATATTTTATTATGATATGGTGTCATGGATCTAATCATCTAAAGGTACAAAATAGTTTTTTGTTGTTATTATTAGATATTACTTTTTAGATTGCATTGATAATTAAATGATTTTAAAAACTATATAATATAGCTAATAGTTGATAGTTGTCAATATGAAAAGGGTCAAATTGAATATAAAGCAAGTCAAGTATTGGTATATTTTACTAAAAAGTAAAAAAGATTCTAAAATAAAATAAACATGGGAAATTGAACATCATTGTTTCAACAAAAATAGTAATAATAATACATAAAAGTGCATTTGTTTATCCCACCACATCTTCATATGATGTTATCACATTACTACCTTCAATAATTGCAATCTATGTATTTGATAATCATACATCAGTTTCAAATGATTAGAAAATGCATAGCGTAAATTATGAAACCTTTTCAAGATAAACTTACAACTCTATTTCTCTAAGTTATATGTTTTGGAAATGGTAACTTTGACCAATTTAACTATGGATAAATCATTTTGATTTTTTTAAAAACATTAATAGCTCCTGTAAAATAAACACATTAGCTTTAGAAAAGATAGATAGAAAATCATAAAAATTATAGTATGTAACTTTTTTTTTTTTGGTTAAAAAAACCCAATTATAACATTGTAATTTAAAAAATCTATTCAATAGTAGCTATGAAAATTAATACGATGACATTGCTATAATCACTAGAATTTGAAGTACAATCTTATAACAAATTTAGCATAAAATAAATCTTCTTTAGTTTCATAATCTCTCTCTTACTACTACAAACATATAAATCATCTCATCTTTCCATAAACTCTATCTTTATACACCTAATTAAGAAATTTATGTTTCATCTCTCATAGTTATGGGAAGGTGTTTAAGACACACATTTTGGGTAGACCAATTATTGTGTCAACGGATCCCGATGTAAACAAAGTGGTTTTACAAAACCAAGGCAATGTTTTCATCCCGAGTTATCCGAAATCCGTGATTGAGTTGCTTGGTGAATCTTCAATACTACAAATCAATGGAGGATTACAAAAGAGATTGCATGCGATTATCGGAGGTTTCTTGAGGTCTCCTCAATTCAAAGCTCGCATCACTAAAGATATTGAGAATTCAGTGAAGCTCGCATTGTCATCTTGGATCGATCGGAAAAATACCCACCACCCTATTGTTTACCTCCAAGATGAAACGAAAAAGGTACAAGATTTGACTTTTGTGGTCAAACATATCGTTTTCTTGAACTTATGGTTAGTTGATCATATCAATATAGAATTTCCTCAAGATCGAAAAAATTGTTATCTTTTATGAAGTTTTGATGTGGTTAATCGTTATTTTCCATGTCTACATGATTACCTCCTAGAGGAAACAAAAATGGTGAAATCTTTGACTTTTGTGGTCAAACCGACACATAGTTTTCTAGAAAATACGAATAGTGTGATCATATCAACATAGAACTTCATCAAGATAACTTAAACTGTTACTTTTTATAGATTTCGGATCTGGGTATTCATTCTTTTTAATATGTATGTAACTACCTCTAAGAGGAAACATGGTGAAATCTTTGACTTTTATGGGTAATCACTAAACATAGAATTTCATCAAGATCACTAAAAATCGTTACCTTTTATATAGTTCTGATGTGGGTGATCATTCATTTTCCATATCTACATAAATTTGCATCTCGATTTTCACTTTTTTATAATTCATTTACAAAACTATAAGCACGTTGTCAGAGTTCGGCTTTTTCGAACGATCTAAACTTTGTATAATAACTAACATAATCCGAATTTCATTCTTACAAACGATAGATTGTCCCTGTAGATCGTTTTCAAGAAGTTATGAGTAAAGTGATCATATCAAAACAGAATTTCATCAAGTTTCTACACAATTTTGAATCTCAATTTCACCTTTTTAACGACGCACTCACTTTTTTATGGCTGCTGACGCAGATTACTTTCCAAATTCTTGTGAGGGTGTTGATGAGTGTGGAGGCAGGTGAAGATATGGAGTTCCTCAAGAGAGAATTCATGGAAGTCATCAAAGGCTTAATTTGTCTACCAATCAAACTTCCAGGTTTCAGAATGTATAAATCTCTCCAGGTAATTAATTCATTCATTATAAATTCATTACCAAATCTCAGTGGATCAGTAACTCCAAAACATTTCAGGCTAAAGAAAGAATGTTAAAGATGGTGAGAAAGATTGTGAATGATAGGAAAATAGCAATGGAGAAAAAAGAAACAAAAGATTCAGGTTCACCAAATGACGCCATTGATGTGTTGTTAAGAGATACAGGTGAATCAGATGGGACCCAACAAAGGTTACCATTGGATTTCATCAGTGGGAACATTATTGAGATGATGATCCCTGGGGAAGACTCGGTGCCCATGATCATGACTCTAGCTGTCAAATACTTGAGTGATAATCCTTTGGCGCTTTCTTGTCTTATGGTGCGTATCAACTATGAAATGAATACATTTATGTTTTTCAACAACTTGTTTGAGACTTTGAGCTATGATTTGAATGAGTTTTATATGAATGGCAGGAGGAAAATGATGAACTAAAGAAGCGAAAGGATGAATCGGGCGAAGGGTATGCTTGGACCGATTATGTCTCGCTTCCGTTTACTCAAGGCGTAAGTTTCGTGTCTTTATATGGGGAGGGTATTTATGTCTTTTTGGATTGGACAAAATACTACAAATTTTGTTATTTTTGACATCGGTCATAGTATAATGCATGTCAAACACAGTACAACTTGTTTTGTCTTGTCTGTGTGAAAAACGAGGTGTAAAGAAATTGGTTTTTATTATAGGTGATAAGTGAGACTCTTCGGATGGCGAATATCATCAATGCGATTTGGAGAAAAGCTCTTGAAGACGTAGAAATCAAAGGCTACTTGATCCCAAAAGGATGGTGTGTTTTGGCATCATTGACTTCCGTTCATATGGATGAAGAAAACTATGAAAACCCCGATGAATTTGATCCATGGAGATGGGAGGTAAATAAGTGATGCTTTATATGTTTACAATATCTATACCTTTTGTTAGGTCACGGGTTCAAGTCTCAGTAGCCACAATTTGGAAGTTTTAATTCCAGTGCGGATTGTACTCCTATTGAGACTTATGTCAGTCACCTAGTCGGTCACTGTCTACCTAATTTGGTGCAGAGTGGTGTAGGTCAGCTTAGGGGTTGTTAGAAAAATAACCCTTTGTAAAATAATTTTTATATGTTTACTGAATCTAAATTATATTGGTATCTATGTGTAGAAAACGGGAGCGAGTGTCAATAGCAACAAGTTTACACCGTTTGGTGGTGGACAACGGTTGTGTCCCGGTTTGGAGTTCTCAAGGCTAGAAATCAGTATTTTTCTTCATCATTTTGTCACGAGTTACACTTGGGTTGCGGAAGAAGATCAGATTGTATATTTTCCAACGGTTAAGACAAAAAGAAAATTACCTATCATGGTGACACCTAGATGAAACTAGTGACAAAAAGATGTTTGATTAATAATTAATCGTATGAGTCATGGTAAATTTATTACAATTTGTTTGGGCATAAGGTGTATATATTATGATGAAAAAACGTTTGGTGGTTTGTTTCCGGTTAACTTCAATTTTGGGTTTATACTGTTTTTCTTTTACATAAAATAAGTGTTCAATTTGACCCTTTTAATTTAGCTAATGCATTCTTGGACAGATTCATATATGGATAAATATTATATTGGTGATCCGTACAAGAAAAATCAAGGGTATTTCATTATATCTTTTAGCGAAGTTCTTTTTCTAGGTTATATAATGACCTAATTAAGTTATATGTAAATCAAGATTAATTTAATGTTTTATGCATATTTGATGGTGATATAATGTATTTATGATAAATAACAAAAATCAAAACACAAATTTTTTTAATATGTTTAGGGGTGTCATGGTTTGTGTGGGTGGGTGGATGGGTGTGGTGTGGGGGAGATATGATAATACATTTTTGTTTTGATTAATAATTGCTAAAATAAAAAGTTAGTAGAGGATATTTTTGTTTTTGTAATAGAACATAAGAAATGATAGCTAATATCTATCTTTAGCCAAATAATGACCAATACTTTCATATACAAAATCAAATTGAAAATTTCACCAAACACCTTTAACTTCAATAAGATCCATTCTAGTAAGAAAGCGTTTCATGTATTCCAAGACATCGCTGCTTTACCAGACATTTTTTTGCCCCTTGTTCTCGGTATTTAATTTGTTGTTGAATTGAGTCCACCGAGGGTCGTCTACACACATAACAACCCACTAAACTCAAGATTTTGGTTCTTATTATTCATACTTTCCACCCCTTTTTGTTATTATTACCATTTTTGAACTCTTCCTTCATTTTGACCCAAGGTACACCCGACGTACGCTGCAGCTAGCTTAAACCTCGTTCTAAGGTCTTAATCAGTTAAGACCCAACGTCCAATTTTAGATTTAGGTTTATTAAAGTGCATTAAGCCATAAAGTTGCCAACTTTATGTTTTTTGCATGTCTTAATGGGGAAAAACTTGGATTAAACCACATTATCTTCATCAAACCACCTTAAATCCTTGCATGTTTGGACTTAATCCATCAAGACTCCGTTTTTATGCTCAAGGGACGTTGGAAACACTAGGATCTAACATTATAAACTTGTGAAGAAATGTCTCAATGACCATTTTATGATTAAATTAGCCCTAAACTACAAACTAACACATGAAGTCATCAAGGTAGGAGCTTTTTATCTCCAATAAGCTAGAAATGATGAGAAACCTCAGGACCACAAGCTCTTTCTGGTCCAATGCTTATTACAAATCTTCTTCTTCTTCTACTCCAAGCACCACACACACCCAAAACACACACACACACATGCTCAAACTTTAGGGAAAATGGATTAAGGTTTCGAGATATGACTCAAGAGGCAAAAGGAGGCTGATAAGGTGATGAACTTGAAGGACTTAATGATCTTAAATAGGGTGTAAACCCTAAAAATTAGGGTTTACCTCTGGCTTGAGTACGCCATGCGTACGCCTAACGTACGTAGGGGTTATCCCAATTCGCACATGAAAAGGGGAGTACGCCCTTTTACCTTGTGCACACCCAATGTACTTTCGCCTAGTCCAAGGTTTAAATGAAATAGTTGCAAGAGAGGTTTACCTGACGACTCGGGCTACACTTTGGCTCCTGCGATGGAGAGCTCAAGGAGTTTCAACTACAAACCATCGAGGAGGGATACTGAAAAGTACTAATTAGATGAGCATTATTTGTTGTGATATTCAAGGCAAGTAAGAGTTGAGTGTCATGTTGATAGACAAGTCGTGATTCGACTAGTTGATGCATGATATGGGAGAGCTGGTAGATGTGTTACTTAGAGAGAGACCAATCATCGGGGGATGAAACGAGTAAAGCTCGTTAAAGTCCAAAGGAACAAGTCACAAGTGAGCTAGGTGGTAAAATGAAACATGAAGGCTCGTTACCCTAAATTGCTCGTAACCGTAACTGATTCTGAGGACATGATCATTTTAAGGAGGCGATAATTGTAACAACCCGAAAATCCTTCTGTTAACAAAGCGTACCTTGTGTTACTCAAGAATTAATTGTAACTAGGAGAAGCTCATGCTTCACATGAGATAAATGGGCTTTAGATGTTAATTGTATTACATTCAACATAGATAAAAGGTCAAAGTACATGTTAACTTGATCAGGCATACATTTAAAGGTAATAAAGTAGGGATTTTACAAGAAGAGCATGTATAAATATCCTAAGAAATAATGACGAAAGAGAGAAAATTAGTGGTACTAGAAAAAGTTTTGAATGCCGGTGGCAGAACCACAAAAAAGAAAAGTATAAGGACAATTTGGAAAAAGGCTAAAAAAAAGAATGACACAATCCAAAATAAAAAGTTTTCTGTTCCAACAAGCCATAGGATTTAACATATATACATAATAAAACAATTTTGATTATACGAGTATTAAAAAGGAATAACTAAAAAAAAAGATATTAAATTAATATCTAATCTAAACGAAGTAATCAATAAATATGAGGGATATAATCCAATTAAATTGATTTATGGAATTTCATTAATCGGTGTAAATTGGTGTAAAATATCATAAAATGAAACTTAACTTGTCAATGTGTCTAGGGTTAGGTTGGAAGGTGGTTTAAAGGCGAAACTTGAGGGAGTATGGGTGAAATTCGGCTATAACTTACAAGGCTTTGGATCGATTACTCTTCGGTGTGTTTTTATCACGTACGAATTAAGGGGTTGCCCACCATCGACTTAGGCTATTACCGTTTCTTTCTGCGTCGATCAGGGAGTAGAAGGGGGTGTCGGGCAGCAGAAACGATCGCAAGGAGGGTGGGGAAGAACTCATCGGCAACGCAAGGCAGGAGGTTGTGACAATTGACGGGATTTTCTGTGCAATTGAAGTGTTATGATTGATTCTTCTTCTTTGTAAGTCTAAAGTTTTCCCTTTTATCTCAATTCCTTTTCAATTGATGAAGAATTGATTGATTAGTTTGCCAATTTCTTTCTATTTGGTGTTTAATAATCATACCTTCTTTCGCCTTATAATCATTGAATGTTCATAGGATTAAACTCTCTAATTGTTGTCAAAATCTTTTTATGAACACCCTCAAGAGTATTATTGTTCATGTCTATGAAGTGCTCAAAACTATGGAATCAATGTCTTTCTTTTTGTTGCTAGAATTCATGTTCTTTCTATCTCAAATCCTAGTGATTTCATGTGTAGTGTGTTGATTCATAAAGACCATGTTTTGAGACGTCCAAAAGTTTTTTAAAACAGTCCAAAAGATCTGAGGCTTGGTGGTGGAGGAAACTCAAGCCTTAATGATGTTTTCTCTTTTAACAATATACTTTGTTTTTCCCATAAAAACAATTTACTTTGAATCATGGCTTGGGGTTTAAATTGTTATTTTAACCTCTTGACATGTTGCTATTGTTAAAAAAACCAATTTCCATCTTTATGGTTGATTTTGGTTATGGCTTAAGGAGTTAAGTTGTCAATTAACCCTTAAAATGCAATGCTGCGAAATTCTGAAAAATTACCAATCAGTCCTTGTTTTGAAAAAAATCTAGAAAAATCATCAGGAGTCGGATTAGGGATCCGTAAACTCTGAAAGTTTGAATTTTGAGTCTAGTTTGTCCATGATTTTTCCCAAGACCTAATATTTTCCCTAACCAAGGTGAAAATCGTCTTTTTCACGAATTGGTCAGAAATTAGCTGCATGGATATGCAGTTTTGTAAAATTCATAGTAAATTGTAGAAAAATCAGTTGGATATGTGCGAGTTGTACTTTTAAAGCTAAACATATGGGCTACCTTAATATGGAATAAATTTGAAAATTTTACATGTTTAAGTGGTGCTAAAGTGGCCTTGAACAGGTTGTTGTTTCAGGTCAAATTTTGAAATTTTGGCTTAATGACCAATTTGCATGTTTGGGTAGTAAAATGCTTGTAACCTTCTAGTAATATATTTATTTGTGTTTCACTAGGTAAGGGTTTGATACCTCAGTTCCTACAAGATTTGAAGAGTAGAGAGGACACGTTTTTGGCAATGGTAATTTAATTTCATGGTTTTTAAAGTATATTATTGTTAGGAGAATCCTATATATCTTAGATGGAATGAGATGAACCTAGTTACCTAGGATGTATGTGCCCCATTTGGTGTTAAGTATTGTTCCATGGATCTTGTATTGCTTTATGTGTAAGTGAATCTAGGATATATGCATGCTAGTTTCTTATTTGTTTGATGTGAGATGTGTGATAAGGCCATGTTAGATTGAGTGTTTTACATGGTCAAATGGGTACTAAAAAAAAGTTACCTAAACATAAACAGGACGAAAAGGTAATTACCCTGACAAGTCATTTTCCTACATGCTATATATGATATATTTATTAGGTACATATTTGTTATATGTACATATTCACATGAAAATATTGATTTCCATTTATATTAAATATTTCATTAACATACTGAAGTACTATATTAAATTACAAGTTCATTCATTTTTGTATACAAACATAGTGCCTTCCCGGTTACACTTTTACTTCCAATATCCAATTTTGTTTGAGAATAATAGTTTCCAGGATTAGCCCCTACTAATTTTGGATATTTCAATTTCTATTTGGAAAAAGGAATCATCAAAATCGTGTTCCCTATAACTATGGTGAAAATTGAAATCGGCCTAAGAACCATACCTTTTTTTATAAGCCTTCTAATTGGGTCAGAAGCTTGGACTCGGTCCACAATCTTCAGTCCGTGTGTTTGTTTGGTGCATTTCTTTTGACTCGGTCTGAAGAATTGGATTGAGTCGGAGGTTTTCTCCTGATTCGGTCCTCAGAATAAAAGGTGCGGACTCGGTAAATTCTTTCACGTTCCTTAATTGCCCTTATTTACACGGATTGATTCTTCTCCATCAACGATCACACCTCCAATTTTGCTTCTTCTCCATCGATTAGGTATCATTATCATACCCTTCTTGGCCTTTGCCATTGCCAACAGAGACACAATTGATTCGGATTCCAATTTTGTTTTGAGTTGTGAGCAAGTTTTAGGTCTAAATTGCACTCTTCTCTCTAGTTTTGTTATCGAATCCCTTGTTACACTTTGTCGAATTTCTTGCCTTCACTTTGCTAAAATTTGTATTTATGATTTTGTTTTGAGTTATGAGCAGGCTTTGGGTCTCAATTGTACTCTTTTGTTTGATACTATGTATCTTCATCCACTGTCAACATTGTGAACTTGTTCATATTCATACATAAATTGATGGGGTGTTTTATATGTGGAGCTCTTTTATTTTATCTTTTCCATGTTTATCCTCGACTCCTATTATAACAAAGAAGAAGTAGAAAAGATGAAAGTATTGATTTGAGATGAGGCTACATTGTTATATTAGTAAAAAAGAAGTTTGCCCCACTTTTTTCGTGTCCTGTTCGATGATTATGTTCTGTTTATTTGATCAATCAATATGTCCACCCTGATCTCTAGTTTGGTATACATGATAACGTGAATTTTGATGTTTTGATGTTTTGAATCCACATTTATGTTTAATTTTGTATTTATTGTTAGAATTCTCAAATAAATGAAAACACGTTGCTATTAATCTTGGTTATTGAGTTTGACGTTAATTCCAATATGCGTTTGTGTTTCAGATGTTAGTCATGTTACAAGGGCAAAATAATCATTTTTCACAGTCAGTCAGATGCAAAATCAAACAACAAGTTTCATTCAGAAGTTAACTCAGTCAGAACTTCTAACCCAGTACACATTTTTTTTTTTTTTTTTATATTCTTTGTTGGTGTGTAATTGTTTCCGACGTTTAGTTCAAGCTAGAGCTGCTATGATTATCGGAAATGGCTTTTGATCAAATTTATGGTAGAAATCTCCAAAAACTCATACGTTTCTCTTCAAAGGCTCCCTTCTTTTCACTCATAAACCAATACACACTAAATTGTCTACACATCCAAAAGCACAACTACACCAATGTATACATGAAATGGAAAAAAGATTCATACTTAGACTCAATTGATACCATCCACAAATCCATCGAACTCAAACCAATACTTGCTCTTAAGAACTGCATCACTACCTCTCCAGAAGGATGCATACCCATCTCCAATGTTTCAAAGAAAGGCTTACAATTAGATGTACCCATTAAGGTTGCTAGGTTTCTTAGACTATACCCTTCTATTTTCGAAGAGTTCATCGGACCCAAATACAATTTACCATGGTTTAGGTTAACCCCAGAGGCTGCTATGCTTAATGATGAAGAACAAGCCGTTTATAGGGATTCTAATCCCGATTTACAAGAAAGGTTGAAGAAATTTATACGAATGAGCGTTGAAAATACGTTGCCATTGAAGATAATTCAAGGTATGCTATGGTACTTGGGGTTACCAAATAATTACCTGGAAGAAAAGAATCTTGATGGGTGTTTTAAGGTAGTTGAAATGGGCGATGGGTTGAAAGGGTTATCTGTTGTGAAAACTGAAAAAGACGAAAAGATATTGTCTTTACTTGAAAGGAATGCATTGAGGAAAGGAGATGTTGTTTCAATTCCATTGTTTCCATCTAAAGGTTTGAGGTTGAAGACAAAGATTTTGGATTGGTTGGACAATTTTCAAAAACTTCCATATGTTTCACCATATGAGGAATGCCCCTTGGATTTGTACCCAGATAGTGATGTGGCTGAGAAACGTGTTGTGGGTGTGCTCCACGAGTTGCTTAGTCTGTTTGTTGAACATTCTGCAGAAAGGAAGAAGCTTTTATGCTTGAGAAAGTATTTGGGATTGCCACAAAAGGTTCATAAGGCGTTTGAGAGACATCCGCATGTGTTTTATCTATCTTTAAGGAATAAAACATGCACTGCGATATTAAAGGAAGCGTATTATGATGAAACAGCTATAGATGTCCATCCTCTTGCCCAAGTAAGAGCAAAGTACATTGATTTGGTGAAGGAATCGAAAGGTATTTTGAAAACCAGAAGACAAGGGAATGGAAATTTGAAAGGCGAAGATGAAATCATGATGCAAGGTCAGGAATCAGTATAAGTTAGTTTTCTTATAAATGAAAATTCTTAAATTTTGTTTTTTAGAATAAGTAAGTTTATGATGGTTGTTTTGTTATTCAGATTGTAAGTTGTTGAGCTTTGATAAGAATGTGATTTTCATTTGAATGTGTATGTAATATGTATGTATGTATGTATGTATGTATGTAATCTTTTCAATTGTCATGTTTCGCATATTCACTCACTCACCCACTTACTTTTTGTGGGCTAAAAATGACTTTAGATCTGCAACAAAAATAAATAAATAAAAAAAATAATAATAAAGTACAATGCTATTTAGTGTAGATTTCAAAAAGAAAAAATAAACTAAAATGATGAAGTACAATGCTATTTTGCTATTTACTTTTGAGGTCTGAAAAACAAAAAAGTAAAGTGCATTGCTATTTAGTACATCATGTTAAAAGCAAAACACCATTCTTGTACATTACAAACAATACACATTGCAATTTATACTTAAGACGATCTACTTTACTCATTACAAACAATTACTATCTACAACTTTTAATCAAGACAAAACACGACGAACATTACAAATGTAACCACTATTGTTAAAATAAACTTAAGAACATGACTTCTTTTTCATCAATTTCTTTATCACCTTATCCTTGAATTCGTTCAACTCCTCTTTAATCTTTTTCAATTTGTTCTCCTTCAACACCTTTAATAATAAACAACATTTCTATCAATACCAATTTCTAATGCAGGATCAATCCACATAAAGAGTATGTAATTATTTGTTGCGTCATACACGTAAAACACATGCATTACTTAAATCACAAAGTGAATAGGTTAAGACGATTTGAAAACAAATTAGCACTACGAATACATTACAATCCATATTTCCAACAATTACAAAGAACTGATTTGAAATGTATGGAAGTAAAAAAAAAATAGAAAATAATAGCCGGACTAAAAAGTTGTGTTACCTACTTAAATTGATCCAACCTCGACTAAAGAACTTATAAACAATTGTCCCTGCATAAGGAATTTGAAATAAGCTTATATAAGAAACCTATGTGATAGTAGCTTTAACCAACTGGCTGGCTTGCCTATGTCATTAATTATAACTATTTTTTTTTTCACGAAAGTATATCATAGTGGGTTAAATTAAGAAATAAATGTGTTATGCATTCAGTGTTTTTTCCATATTTCTTTTTCCACACGATATCGGCAACGAGAAGTGATGTTATTGCTAAAGTGACACCTCATAACCCGGTCATAACAAGATGAACACCACCCCCTTTCTAGTTAAGGGGGTGTTAAGGCACAACTCGTGACAACGACAAACAAAAATGAGAAATGTGATTGGATTTTGCTTTCATCAACCAATCAAATTCTTTCTTCCTTCTCCTCTCTCTACTTCTTAACATGTTATAACATATGCACACCACCCCCACTTCATGTTATAACATGTTGAAATGTGAGGTAGAAATAGTTGGCTTCATAATACCATTGGTCATACCCAATCCTCTAAACTGCCATTGTCTTTGCAAATGAATTCATGTTCCTTCAAAAGTAGGAATCTTTATCTCTCATTATTTAAACATGAATATTTAAATTCACCAAAATAATAGTATAATAAACTATTATAGTTGGTAATTTTATGAAATGGAAGGTTTGCATTATATATATAGATCTTCCAGCCGAGCTCAGCCAGATTCATAACATATTCCATGTCTCTCAGCTGCAGAAGTGTTTGGTGGATGATTCTGCAGTTGTACCTTTAGAGGATATTCAAGTTGATGACCGCCTGAATTATGTTGAGAAACCAGTGACAATTTTAGATCGGAAGACAAAAACCTTGAGGAAAAAGGTGGTGGAGCTTGTGAAGGTGCAGTGGCTGCACCTCAAGGGGTCGGAGTGGACGTGGGAGCCTGAGAAGGAGATGAGGGAGCATTATCCAGGATTGTTCGAGACGGCGGACTTCGAGGATGAAGTCTGATTCAAGTGAGAGAGAATGTAACGCCTTATTCCTGGTAAGATTTTATTCAAAGTATTGCATTTTTCCTAAAGAACTCGTTGAGTTGGAAGCCCAAACTCAATGTGTTGAAGTTATTTTTGGCCGCGGATTTTCATGAGACAACTGGACGAGTTGAGGAGTCTCAACTCAGCGAGTTGGCCGCTCAGAAGGAAACCCAAATTTTAGGGTTTTGTACCCTATTTAAACACCTTAAGTCCCAGGTGTTTGTCTCATTTCCAGCTTCCAAAGTCCCTAACCCTAATCTCGAAACCCTAAAGCCTTTTTGAGTGTTGTGAGCCATTTGAGAGTGTATTTTGGTGTGTTTGAAGCCCCTGGAAGAAAGAGACGCTTGGTGTAAGGTGGTAATTCGAGTTAGAGCCTTCAAGATCTTGATTCTTTGCATTATTTCTAGCATATTTCTGGTATAAAGTTATAACCTTGCTTAATATTTGATTAGATCTCTTTTTGGGTTAGTTATGATGCTTTTAGCCATGTTTGGGTGATTGGTGGGGTTGAAGGTTGTCCCAAGTGCTATCTTTCCAGATATATGGTCCTCTTGAGCTCTTTTGGCATAAAGGTGCCAACTTTATGGTCTTAAGAGCTCCATACATGCATTAAGTCCATCTTATGGCTTATTTTGATCATTTGAGCCTCTTCTAAGCATACTTGAGAGTAAAGTTGGAAACTTTACGTGTGTTAGCAACCTTTAAGGACCATATCTGTATTATGGAGCTTTGTCTTGGTGAATAAGTGCTTATTGTTTAAGCCTTAACCTTTTAGGCTAAGGGTTTGGATTCTTTACCCATTAGGATGGTTCTTAAGGGTAAAGTTGGAAACTTTACTGTTCTAGTCAATGTTTTAGTCTAGATCTGAGTGGTGGACCTTTTAGTTTCGATAATGGTGGCTTAATGGATTAAGAGGTGTATTTCCTGAAGAACTCGATGATTTCATAGGTGAACTTGGTGAGTTGGATTGACTTTTCCTGATTCTGCTGACTAAAGGGAAAACTCGGCGAGTTGGACCGACTTTTTGCAATTTTGTTGATTAATGAAGAAACTCAGCGAGCTGAAGAACAACTCGGCGAGTAGAGTCAACTCGAAACATTGACTTTGACCAAGTTTGACCTTTAAGGGGTTTTGAAATATTGATCGGAATCTAGGGGATTGTTTCTATTTAGTAGTTGAGTAGAGCTGATTCCCAGGCCGGGGATTTATCCAGTTATCTTTCAGCATTCGAGGTGAGTTTCCTTACCAGGTTTAGCTGGTTGAAGGCACTAAGGCCAACCTATGTTTATATTATGTTATTAGTATGCTAGTTGTCTCCGTGACTCTTGCATGTGCTGTGTTTTTTATGTTTTCCGAGTTAAGGCCCGATGGATATATATATATATATATATATATATATATATATATATATATATATAGGCTTAGTTTATTCTATTCAAACTAAGTATTGTATGAATGTATAAATCATTGTGGACCAATCATTTTACTTATTTTGGAAAGTGAATAATACACATCATTAAATTAAATATAATTAAAAAAAATACCATCTAATTTCATTCTAAGAGTATTTTAGTCAATTAACATAAATTTAAAAAAGGAAAATTGCATATTTTAAGGGAAAATAGATTCTATTAATTTTAAAAATCTGATTGTATGGATGATAATTCTCCTAATTCGGAAATTCCTACAAAATATGTTTATCAAAAAATAAAAATATTCTTGAACCATAAAATAATAAAAATATTCTTGAACCTATTTCTTGATCATGACTTTAAAAACTTCTTGTAGAATAACAAATTCTTGAACCATCAATTGAAGAATAAAAACAAATATTACATAAATTCTTATAGAAATTGCTAAGAATTACATTTATTGTTAAAGAATAAAACTAAAAAAACTTTCAAATCGGGAATAAAAACATCAAAAATCTACAAAAGACACTAATACATTCTAAAAGAATAATATTGCTAAGAATCACTTTCAATTTCGTGGTCTGTTCTTCAAGCATCAACTTATGTGGAAACAAATCCAATGCATAAATCGGTGAGAAAATATCCATATTTCATTCCAATAAAATTGGAATTCGTGATTCCATTCTGATAGAATTGGAACTCACGATTCAGTTACCATATGCATTCTGTTGGAAACAAACAACCCACCTATAGCTGATGGCTCCATTGAGGCAGCTGACCCCGCACATCGTCTATACATCCACTGGGTCTGATGAAAACCTTCAGCCACACCAAGACCTCTTTTGCCCTCGCCTTCTTCCTTTTTTGTTCCCAAAATCCGTAGACCTTCAAAGGTCTCATCTGCCCCATATTATTTATAAAAAGATCAACTGAGTTTTTGTATCTTCATCACACTGTTACCACAAGTGAAGCCAATCGATTCCATATCAATATTTTAATTAGATAAGATCAACATTCTAATTCAGTTGTGATATGAATATGCCAAAAAAAATATGATTTCATGGTCATTGTCTACTTCATACAACCAGGTATGTTCTCATTCTGCTATTGAAATCAACATAACATGTTAATTCCATGGTCAACTAACTAAACAAAATGATACACTTAAAGATGCCTATACTTTTCATAAGCATTATAAACACATACATGTGTGAGCATGAATATAATTGTATGCACCGATTATTCTGAAAACCACTAAAGGTAACTTCACCATACAGGTGCATCTACTTAACATAAGCATAACACATACACGGGTTGGGGTATTATGGTGAATTGGGGAGACGTATATTTTATCTGTTATGGAGCCAGGGTTAGGGAGGATCGAATGGGATAGAATACAGTGATTGTTGATCGTTTTAAAAAGGAATAAAGGTAGGTCAAAGTAATTACCATAATTATAGGAGTATGTTTTGTAGAAATTATTTATCAAATTACTAAATTACCCTTATTGATTTGTTTGATTATTTATTTATTTTTTAAATTTTGATTGACCTACATTTATGCATACAATAACACAACAATTAGTTAGAATACCTGAACCTCTCTCTCTCTCTCTCTCTCTCTATATATATATATATATATATATATATATATATATATATATATATATATATATATATATATATATATATATATATATACATACATACTAGATGTGTGCCCACACAAAGCAGCGACGAT
This sequence comes from Lactuca saligna, assembly GCF_052625555.1. Classification (NCBI taxonomy): domain Eukaryota; kingdom Viridiplantae; phylum Streptophyta; class Magnoliopsida; order Asterales; family Asteraceae; genus Lactuca; species Lactuca saligna. Next base: position 74,032,205 of record NC_136419.1, on the reverse strand, counting down.
TAATAGATTTTTTGACGAATAGTTTTCTTAAGGGAAATAATTATTAGATATTATTATTATTTATTATGTAATAAAAAAATTACCACATGTAATTAAACTATTTATGTTAAAACTTATATTTATATTGTTTGTTTATACATATAACATAAACTAATTATTATCAATGTCTAGTTTAAGAAATATAAATTAATCAATATAGATGAATTTAATATTTTAAAATTGTCATTTTGTTCCAAATTAATTTTTGATAACCCTACTTAATTCAAGTCTTCAAAATTTTGGTAAATATGTATGATTTTGTTATGCATAATTGATTTGTACAAAAGGCTTTGTATCTTATACCTCTTAAAATTCAAGATATGACTAATATATTTTATAATATAGTATAATATATATATATATATATATATATATATATATATATATATATATATATATATATATATATATATATGTGCCGCACAAAGCAGCGGCGATAAATAGATTTTTTGACGAATAGTTTTCTTAAGGGAAATAATTATTAGATATTATTATTATTTATTATGTAAGAAAAAAATTACCACATGTAATTAAACTATTTATGTTAAAACTTATATTTATATTGTTTGTTTATACATATAACATAAACTAATTATTATCGATGTCTAGTTTAAGAAATATAAATTAATCAATATAGATGAATTTAATATTTTAAAATTGTAATTTTGTTCCAAATTAATTTTTGATAACCTTACTTAATTCAAGTTTTCAAAATTTTGGTAAGTATTTATGGTTTTGTTATGCATAATTGATTTGTACAAAAGGCTTTGTATCTTATACCTCTTAAAATTCAAGATATGGCTAATATATTTTATAATATAGTATAAGATATATATATATATATATATATATATATATATATATATATATATATATATATGTGTGTGTGTGTGTGTGTGTGTGTGTGATTATTGGATGTGTATGTGTTTATTTTGATATATGTTATTGTATGTTGGGCGGACCTATTTTACCGAGCTCAACTCGGTGTTGGGCGGAGCCCGAAGCTGGGCGAGGCCCACTATATGTTTATATGATTGGTATGTGGTATTTTGGGGGAACTTACTAAGCTTTGTGCTTATGGTTTTCAGTGTATGTTTCATGTACTTCTGGTTCCAGAGGGAATGACTCGGGATGACTGCATCGGACACACCATTGGATTCCACACTTGATGTTTTACTCTGATTTTATGACAATTAATACATTGGTTTTTATTTGAGATGATTGGATGTTATTGGAATCACTATTTTATCTTTTATTAAAAACAAAAATTTTTGGGACCATGTTTTTGAGTGTTACAACAAGTGTAAATGATATTGACTTTCTCGATTTTGTCTAGATTCAACTTGTTTTTTACATGGGATTCAATTCCCTTAAGAAGAATGATAAATCCCAGGAAACCCCGAACTGATTATTGTCAGAAAAAATTCACTGCCGACTGTTGTTATAGTTATGGTGGTGGTTCACCGCTAATGGTAGTTGTGATTGTAACATTTTACATTGTTATGTTTGTTAAAGCATGGCCTCAAGATGCATTTAGTAATGAAATTGTAGTTTGACGTGTTGATATAAAAATGAATGAACTTGCAATTTAATGTAGTAGTTTGGTATGTTAATGAATATTTAACATGTATGGTAATCAATATTTACATGTAACATGTGAATGTGTATATATTAACAAATATGTACCTAATAAATATGTCATATATATCAGGTAAGTGAATGCATGTATATAATAGATATGCACCGTGTAAATATGCCATTTATGTGTAACACCCGAAATCTAGAAGATCAATATTGGAATAAACCCCATTTTCTAAGGACCAACTCATCGAGTTGATGGTAGGCAACTCAATGTGTTGGAGGCTTTTAGGATATGCGTTTTTATGGACCAACTCGACGAGTTGGTGAAGGAAACTCAACGAGTTAGATGCTGATTGAGAAACCCTAATTTTAGGGTTTTGCACCCTATTTAAACACCTTATGTCCCAGGTGTTGTCCTCATTCTCAGCCTCCATAGCCCCTAACCCTAATCTCGAAACCCTAGAGCCTCCTTGGGTGTTGTGAGCTCATTGTGGGCGTGTTTTGCTGTGTTTGAAGCTCATTGAAGGAAGAGAAGCTTGCTGCAAGGTGGTGGTTCAAGTAGGAGATTTTAGATCTTGATTCTCTTCTCTATTTCTAGCATATTTTGGGTATAAAGTTCTAACGTTGCTTAATATTTGCTTAGTTCTCTTCATAGGCTGGATTGTATGCTTCTAGCCATGGATGGGTGGTTGATGGGGAAGTAGACGTCCCAAGTGTTTATTATTTCAGATCTATGATCTTCATGAGCTCTTTTGGCATAAAGGTGCCAACTTTATGGGTTTAAGGGCTTCATGCTTCCATTAAGCCTTTCATTTAGCCCTTTTTGAGCTTTTGAGCTCCTTCTAGTCATTCTTAAGCGTAAACATGGAAACTTTACATGGCAATCTAGCCTTATGGGGTCAAATATGCATTTTGGGGTATTGTCTTTGATGATTAAGTGCTTAATGGTTAATCCCTCATTCTTTTAAGTCTAGGGTTTGAGTTTGGACCCCTTTAGGTGGTTCCTAGGGGTAAAGTTGGAAACTTTACCCTTCTTGATCACATATTGGTCGAGATTATATGAAAAACCCTAGAATCGGGGAACTCTATTTGGACAATTACCGGGTGCGTATTTGGGCCATTGATTGATTTATTATTTCACCCGATAATGACTAAGTCAAACCTTAAATCAGTCATACCCTTAAGTGATTAAGTCCTTAATGGGTTAAGTGTTCTTACCTAACCATAATCTTCATTTTATGTGAAACCCTAATCATCATTTCATGTGAGGTGGTCATTGTTGCGATTAACTATGACCTGTAACGGAGTATTGAATCAAGTATCTTCATGCAGGTGTTTGGAAGTGAGTTGAAGCTGGTAGAGTCCTTCTTTGCTGTAGTGGTTATCTATGTGCATATCGAGGTGAGTTTCGCCTACTGTACCCCGTGGTTCGAAGGCACCGATGCCGGCCCACTAGTTTTGGTTATCTATTAGTAGAGGGATGCCCTAGGGACTGTATATGTGACAACCCGAAATTTCTATCTTTTAAGTAAATTCAATCAATCAAGAGTCGGACTTGTTTCTGTTACCTTTTAGCCTTGTTAAGAGTCATTTTATGAGTTCTAAGCCTTGTACACTTAAGGATTGGATGTTAAGAAGTGTTAGCTTGGGATCTGAGGAATGCATTCGAACCAGAAACATCATCAAAAAGTGTTCACGGCCGCAAACTAGGTTCACGGCCGTGAACCCTTGTTTGGCTCTATATATATACATTTCCTTCATTTATTCCTCATTTCTTACATCCTTGGTCGAAAACCTCTCTAGTTCTCTCAAGTATCATCCAATAAAGGCTCTCATTTCGCCCCAAAAACGTAAGTATCTCCTCCCTATTCTTGTTTATGCTTGAAACCCCTTTGATTCCATCATTGATTCATCACTTTTCATCACCATCTTCAAGATCTTCAAAGGTTCTAGTTGTGAACCCTTCATCAAGGGTCGTGAACCCTTCATAGGATCTTGGGCCGTGAACCACTCTAAGGCCGTGAACTCCTCCTTGTTTGGCCGTGATCACCTTTCAACCTTATAGTTTCGATTCTAGCACTTTATTGTAAGTGTTTTCTACTTCCTAAGGATGTTTCCATTACACTTTAGTTGTTAATACACTAATTTTGCACCTATATATATATATATATATATGTGTGTGTGTGTGTGTGTTATTATATGCCTAATAGGATCCATCTGTGCTTCGGGACTTCATTTGTGAACTCAAGCATCCTATATCTATCTTTCATAACAATCACTCACTATCAGGTGAGTTCATACCCCCGAAATCAACCTTTTACATGTTTTAAATACTTTTAAGGGGATAATACAAGTTGTAACACAATATGATTGTGTTAGTATAGACATTTGAATACTTGCAACCAATAGCACTTTACTACTTTCAAACCTTGTTAAACATCATTTTCAAAACCCTTTTCAAACTAATTATAAACTCTTTTACTTTTAAAACCATAGTCATATAGATATTTGTGTATAAGTATACTTTAATGGACTTAGGACTAATGTTAATGACCCTAACTTCTGTTCCTTGTTTGGTTATGGGCTTAGGGTACGATTCACTAGTCCGACTGTGGATTAACTTATGATTATACATACTAAATGCTTTTATGAATATTAAATCTCTTTCTCCAGGTTATACTTAACTAAATTGTTTATGCTTAACAATTGAGTCTTTTCAACAAGTCAGTTAAACAACAAACATATTAGTAAACTATAATAGGTATAGTTTAGAGAACATACATATACATATACAAGAACAAGAAGTAACACTATACATATACATTTACAGAAGAAACATACACACTATACATGTACATGACAACTTAAATGTGAGATACTACTTCATGGCATAGCAATACAGCTGTTGTGTCACGTTTTATAACCATAGTCTCCTGGAGGGAGAGCGTAAGTTTGTGTATAGATCTATACGAGATTGACCATCCCACACCTTGCTGCTAGCTACAGTGGGACCTACAGGTCTACGGGTGACAAATGTCATATCATTTCGACGTATGAAGAACGTCGTGTCTTATACTAGGTCAATCAAGTACGATTATAACCTAATCACATTTTAACCTTAATTAACCAACTCGGTTACAAGGCATGAAATTACTAGTAGGGTATTTTAACTTAATACAACTACTCATCTTCATTTTCCATTAATTATACAGTGATTTTTACACAAGATGAATGCTTACTATTTTCTAGCAAAGATAGTTACTAGTATGGAAAACTTACATTTTATACTAGTTCAAATACAAACATTTCACTTTACGTTTTTATAAGAGAACAAACAGACAAATGGTTGGGTCTCGGGTAGGAGACTGCATTTCATTTAAGAGGAGAAAAATAGGATTTTTTGGGAAAGATACAAACATTTTACTACACTAAGGCAAGCACTATCATAAAACAAACTACAAGTAAATGACACTAAATACTTATGAACTCACTAGCATTTATGCTGATACTCCGTTTCAAAATAACTTGTATTCTCAGGGAACCAGTAGAAAGGTACACTCGTTCAGCTTTTGAGAAGACGGAGCAGCTTCAGACTCGTATATTCTTTTGGTGTCATTTAAACTTTACTTTGAACGCACTTGTATTAACTATACTATTTAATGCAATGGATGTTCTTGCTTGATTTACTATTTTGCATTGTAATGCTAATGTACATGAAGTCCTCCACTCCCGAATGTTTCCGCCAATTCGGTTTGGGGGTGTGACAGTATGTAGTCATGTAGGATGGATTGAGGACTCTTGATCTAAGCTCTCTTACCTGTTCCTTGTTTGGTTGTGGTTCTAGAGTATGATCACTTGTCCGGGTGACTATCTCACCTTTGAGTATATATGGCCATGCATTCCTTGGATTGTTGATACTTGAGTATACTGCTATGCTGTAATGATCTATTAGATCTGTGTTCTGGTATTGAGTATGTTGTTATGCTGTAGTGATCGGTTAGAACTGTTTCCTAGTATTGAGTATGTAGCTTTGTGGTAACAACCTATAGAACTGTATGTTATCTGGCTTACTGGTTATCATCTATGGCGTGCTCTTAAGGACTGTCTATGGTCATGTAGGATAGCCTGAGAACTCTTGGTGTATGCTATCTTGCCTATTCCTTGTTTGGTTTTGGCTCTAGACTAGGACCATTTTTTCGGGTGGCTATCTCACATCTAGTTACTTATGGTTACGCATTTTATGGGGGTTAGCTGGTAGCGGGACTATATGTTGTGAGAGGATTCGTAGGCAGTAGTGAGCTGTATGATTAATGTTTTCTTATATTATATGCCTACTTGATCCTGATTGGTTATATGTCGACATATTGTGTTTGGTTTGGGTTGAGGTGGTCCTGCTTTGTGCAGTAGTAGAAGATACCCGGTGCGGGCCGACTGTAATCCGTAGGCACGGAGGCTCGGGAAGAGCGGTAGGGTTGAGGCGGTAGGCCAACAAACCCTAGGTATTCCAGCCCGATGCCTGATTAGACCTGTTGTATATTGACATTACAACCTGGTGTATTCCATCCTAAGGATGACTGGACCCGAAGGTTGACTGGGCCTGGGGTATTCCAACCCGATGGTTGATAGGACCCGACATGTTTGATTGTATTTGTGATCTATTTACATGAGGGTATTTTGGCGGAAACTCACTAAGCTTTATGCTTACCTAGTTGTTTACGGTTTATGGTATCATCAGTTATTGCTAGAAGGCGAAGGCAAGACTGTACACACTCATCAGCAACATTGAAGATTTCGTGTTTCTACAATACTCTGATTTTTAATAAATGTAAATCAGAATAAATGGGTATCTTAATTAATGAATTAATAAATTGGGAGGCTTTACCTTAACAAGAACGAAAATTTTTGTTTGTGAAAATGAGACTTTACAAGTTGGTATTAGATCCCTGGTTTGAGTGAATTGGATAAACACTTGTGTGAATGCAGTCTCAAACTAGGGTCCGAGAGTTTTTGCAAAATGTTTTTGAAAAAGAAATTATAATAAAAAGTTGGGTTAAGGGCATGGGCTCGGTCTTTTGTCATGTTCTTCTTTGATTGTTGGTTTGGGATCGGGAATGTGGACCTTGACTTAACTTTGATTTCTAGGAAGATGCAGTGTGTACAGTCAGCCAGAGCCCGAACAGGAGAGTGGTGCCCAAAATACTCAAACTTGTTATATTTGTTGAGTTTTGTTCTTGCTAATACCTGATTTGTTAGAAAAGCATGCTAGTGATAGGCTAGAGATTTTCAGGAATTGCATAATAGAATTGTTTGATTATATGATACCTGATATCCTAGGGTTCTTCTTGTATGAAATTGGCATCATTACTGTAGTTGCTTAGTTTATGCAACATAGTTGTACATAAATAAGATTCTATAGCCTGAGAATATTTGGTTTAGCCTTATTTCCTGTTCTTGTTTGATGAAGGGCTTAGGGTAGAATCAGGTATTTGACTGTCTATAGGGTCCAATGTTATGTATGATTAGCATACACGAGTGTTGCAGGGTTGGTGGAAGTTTCATGAACTAGTTGTGTGGGGTTTGTCAACCAGTTGTGTAATGTCTAGCCTTTCTCTAGGATGAAAGGATAAAGTGTATGTGTATTTTGCGGGTATTGTTAGGGTTGTGTGATGATCTTCTTAGACAAATACGATTAGGTGTGGAATGTAGTAAGGGCCCATACTACTGGAAGCACAGGACCCATACGTGTAGAAGGGAAGTCACAACCCCTAGGGTTTTGTTGGGAATATGTTCCCCTGATGTTATATGCGTTTTGTCTAATATCTTCCTGGTTTATTTTTAGTATGGAAATTACGAGACGATTTGAGGATAGATTCACATCAGGATCAGGAGAAAATGGCCAGGATGGGCCAACATTGACTGAGAACCATGTCAGGGAGATCAATCGTGATGAGGTTGTCTCTTTTGTCTGGGCAGATACCAGAGTTGGTTGAATCTGTCAAGGCCAATATGATGGAGTACTTTGATGACCGATATGCTACACTTTCTGATGTTGCTGTTGCTGCAGCCACCATGGCTGTTGCTGCCCTTAAGGCTCGATATGGTGCCTTGGCTATTGAGGCTGCACCAGGGACTAAGCCGATCCTAAATTCTACCTGTCTCTCCGGAGGTATCCCAGGCAGCTCCTCTGGAATACGTCCGAGTACTCTCACACCACTGGTACATCACTCGCAGTCACGTTACCCTCCTCTCGAGTATCCACAACGTGGGCGACATATCCTGTGCAACCATGCTGAAGGTAGCGCCTAGCCCTCGCTGTTGAGTATAAAGTTGGTCCACGTTGTGACCTCTCGCCTTGAATCACCAACTCTCCCCGACTTGGGGTCCTGAACCGTACCAACTGTTGTGCACAGTCGATCACTACCCCATTAGGGCTCAACCAATCCATGCCTATGATAACCTTGTTCCCGTGCAACGGAATGGGAACCAAGACTACCAAGTAACTCTCATCGTACAGCCTCAAAACACAATCTCTGAAAACCTTTGATGCTCGCACTGATCGGTCATCATCAATCTCGACCTTTAAAGGACAATCCACCACGCCCGAAGTCTCTGAGAACCTCTTGCTAAGAGCAAGAGAGACAAATGATCGGGTAGCCCCTGAGTCAAATAACACTTGTACTGGGATGTCGTTCACATGGAACGATCCTAAACAAACACATAAAACATATATATATATATAAACATCATAACAACATTTAATAAGAGCTGGGGAGAAGAAGACATACCTATCACCACATCGAGTGCGACGCGTGCCTCCTCGATAGTTAACTGGAAGGCTCGACTCTTCTCTACTGGAGTCTCTGTCTTACCATGCTGGCCATCAGTAATCCGCAAGGTCGCTGGAGTTGGCGTCGCCATTGGCGCTGCTGTTGCTGTCAATCTTGGGCAATCGGCCTCTTTATGGCCCTTTTGATTGCAATGGAAGCATATAAGGTATGATGTCTGGAATGTGGGGGTAGGGGTAGTACAATCCTTGCTAAAGTGCCCGGTCTTGCCGCACTTGTAGCAGCCCGATGATTCCAATCTAAAAGCTTCCTCATGCTGCCTGCCGCATTTCTTGCAGCGGCTCTGGTCCGGCTGGCCCTTCGGCCTAGTGTCGGATCCCGTGGGTTTCTTCCTCAAAACCCCATTAATATTTCCATCCCCTGCCTTCCTCTTCCTGAGGTGCTCTATATCAATCTCTCTCTTCCTCGCCCTCACGATCATGTCATCCAGTGTCGAACATGCTGAGTAGCTGACATGTTTCCGAATGTCAACCCTCAGCATGTCGTGATAGCGGGTCTTCCGCATCTCCTCATGCCCCATATACTGAGGCACCAATAAGGCCCTCTCCCGGAACTTGGCGGTAATCTCCGCCACCGACTCAGTTGTCTGCCTCATATCAAGGAAATCTCTGGCCAGCTGTTGAAGCTCCACTGCTGGCGCGAACTCTGCCCTAAACCGGGCCATAAAATATGACCAAGTCATAGCCTCAATAGCTGAGGCTCCCAAAGAATCACCGACTGACTCCCACCAATCTCTAGCTCTATCTCTTAGACAACTTGCAACATAGCGGACCTTCGACCCCTTCGGGCAGAAGCTCGTCAACTGAGCAGATTCCATGTCTACAATCCACCTCCTGGAAACAATGGGGTCTTTCACCCCGTGGAAGTCTGGCGCACCACATCCCCGAAAATCCTTGAAGGATAGTTTGTGTGTCCCTGTCTGGCTAGATGCCATATCGTTCCTGAATGCCCTGAGGCGATCCTCCATCAGCTCGGTGATCCCTACCTTGATCGACCAAAAAATAACTAGGGTCACCTCAAGGATGCCTCTCGTGATCTCTGACGTGATGAACTCGCATAGCCCGTCATCAACCTGCTTGGATCCCGCACCCGAACCTGAACCTGATCATGATCCAAACCCTGAACCTCCCGCTCCATGTCATGTCACCACCATTCTGAAACAAAACACATAAGTGTCAGGGTCATACATAATCTCGAGAGGTCTCACACACTCTACAAGTTTCCTAGTTCTTTCTCAGCCCTCCTTGACTCGAGTATGGATCCTCTGCTTTCAGTAGTACAGGCCCATACTATCTTCCACATGTATCCGTACTTTCCTCAAGGATTTCTTTAACTTCACCAAGTCCCTTCTACTACTACTGTTTGTTGCACTAATCTCATCCTAGGATTACCCTAGTTAACTCTCTCTCCAACCTACTCTCCGCCATCAGCTGCATAAGGAATCCCCGCTACCTTTACCTAACTAGCTTGCGAATATCGTTATATATTGCTTAGACTAGATAATTCTTTGAATGAGAGGCCCCACCCTACAATGGTTGGACTTAAACAAGAGCTGCAAAATAAGGCTAGACCAAAGCTTCTGAAATTATTTAGTCCTTGCAATATATAACCTAGCGTATTCGTTCACTACGTAGTTAAATATTGCTATAACCCCTAAAAGCACAAAGCAAGCAGCATTAGGGCTTTAAGTAACCAAACCAAGCATATTCTATATGAGCTATCATATGACTGACTAATCAGTTCTAGCATAAACACATACAACAAACACATAAAGCATCTTCCTAGATCCTTAGCTCTATTCTAGAATGCAGTTCTTGTGACAACCCGAAATTTCCATTCGGTCAAATCCTAAAAGTCAACCACTTCGTAGCATAAGTCAATGTCATTATTTCTTATTTTTAAGAAAAATAAAGTTCGTTTGATTATTTTAATATTATTTTTAAGCGAACGGGTGTAAGAAAGTGTCGTCTCGGGTTTTGATTTTTGAAAACCTCAAACACTTCGCGTATTAGAAACACCCGACCAAACTTTTATGTTTGGGTCGAAAAATCATCCAAAAATCCGTAAACTCATGCTTATACATGAGTTTACTCCCCATTAGTGTTTACTCCCCAAAAGTCAAAAGAGTAAACTCCAAAATATCATCTCAAGTATCATCCAAGATTTAATTCCAAATATTCAATCTTGTAAGTGTTTTAACCCTTTCAAGTTAGTAAAACACTTAATCTAGTGTTTGTGCATCTATTCATCCATTCATTTCCGGTTTTTGTGTAGATTTTCCAAAACACCAAGAACACCAAGAACACACACTAAGTGTTCTTGGCCTTTTAGCTCAAATCAAGCCTTCTACTAGTAAGTGCTTCCATCCTTGAGTAATTCTAAGCTAGTACTACATTTAAACATCAAGAAAATATGTCAAGAACACAAGATTGAAGGTGTTCACGGTCCAAGAATGTTCTTGGGCCGTAAACACCCTAAAATGCACCAAAGTGTGCATAAGTCCTTCTCAAAGCCTTAGTTTGATGTTTAAGCCTTCCAAGAAATGATTAAACCTTCCTTTGATGTGTCTAAGCCTTGAAAATCACCAAATACCCACAAATATATGTGTTTACGGTTTGGGGGATCTCCCAAAAACCGTAAACACTCAAAAGTATGTCCATATGGGTTATTTTCCTTCCTTAGGCTTATAAACTAGCACATGCTCTTACCTAATTGTGTTAGGGACTTGAAATCTTGGCTATACACTCTTCCATATGGGTTTACAGTTTTTGAACCCAAAGTAAAAAGCCATGAGGCCATAAACTCCTCAAATGGGGTGTTTTGTGGCCCTAGTCCATTCCAAAGGCTAAACCACTTAGCAAGATTGCTCCAAGAGGCTTGCTAAACCACTAAACAGCACCTAGTCATTAGGACTAGAGTTTATGACCGTAAACTCTAGAGTTTACTACCGTAAACTCTTTGTGTCATGACCATCAAAACCGTAAACTCCAAGGGAGTTTACCCTTGGACCCCAAACACACTAGCCTTTCCTTACAACACTTAGATGCAACCCTCGAGACTTACAACACTTGTATAAAGTGTTTAACATGTCCTAGAGTGTCTTAACTTTGTTTATTAGTTGTTTAAAGACTAATTGTGTTTATACATATATCCTTATATGTTATTAGGATCTTTGTGCGTGTCTAAGTCTTCACTTGACACCAAGCACTTATCCGACACTTCCTTCCGATCCACTTACTACAGGTGGGTTCATACCCCTTAACTAATGTTTTAAATGTTTTATGGGGGGGGGATACAATTTGAATCATGCTAATTATTGTATCAATCACATGTGATTAGTAAGTAGAATTATGCTAGTTATTATATCAATCCCATGTGATTAATATGCAGCATTCAAATGATTCACTTCACTTTAACCATTCTTACCAAACAGGTTCCTCAAATGATTTTCTTAAATGTTTTATATGTTTAAAAATCCTTATTAAATGGTTCATTACACACTGTAGGATCCTATTTCAAACCATTTTACTCCGATCTGTTTTACTCCAAGCTGTTATCAAAACGTTTTACTTCAAACTGTTTTTAATTCAAATTGTTTTATAGATTGACATCAAGTCGATCTTTTCTTAAGATAATAATTATGTTCAAAGGTTATACAAAACTTACTTTATGATTTTATATTATAAATTACATGCCTATATATGTATAGTTATATGAGAAATGTTTAAAAGACTTAGGAAGGCTATCCACCCTATTTCATTTTCGCGCTTGAGATGTGGTCTGGTGGGATATCGAGTATCCGTTCGAAGGTCGTTTAAATATTAGTTATATATCATATGTACATATATAGTCATAAAGGCCCTTCCAGTTCATCCCATGCCCTTGGGTAGCAAGGGTATACATCCATGTTCATACGTACCAGTTATATTACTAGTAAGCTACCATATGGGTAGTTTAGGAAGATACTAGAACTATTACTAGAACGCATTACTATACAATGAGTCAGTTCATTCATGAGTCATACTTTCTAGAACATTACAGTACATTACTATACTTGCTAGATAGAGATCACGTACACTACAAATATAACATTACAGCACATTACTATACTTACTAGATAGAGAGCACGTACACTACAACTAGAACATTACAGTATATTACTATACTTGCTAGATAGAGAGCACATACACTACAGCTAGAACATTACAATACCTTACCATACTATTACATAGATATGGTCACATGATCACATGTACATGAGTACACTTACAGGAATTACTAGTACATTTGATATGTATAGATTCTGTTATATAATCCTCATTCTTATCTTTACCTTGTGATTCAATCACATAATCGACGAGATAGATTGGATTTAATATCCTAGTACCCAAGGGTACATTGTGGGACTTACCATTCCTAGAATCTCTGTTAGCTACAGAGGTAAAAGCATATCCACGGATGTCAACGGTTGATACCATTACAGGTATACTTTTGGGGACTGACTATTCCTATACCCAGCTGTTAGCAACAGAGGTAAATGTACATCTACGGATGTCTTCAGTTAACATTGTTATTTTCCCTAGTACCAAAGGGTGATACTATTACAGTTAGGTCTTGGTAGAAGACTACATTCAGAACAGTTAGGTCTTGGTAGAAGACTACATTCAGAACAGTTAGGTCTTGGTAGAAGACTACATTCAGAATAGTTAGGTCTTGGTAGAAGACTACATGATAACAGTTAAGTCTTGGCAGAAGACTCCTTTTATTACTAATAGGAATCATAGGGATTTCTAGGGTTTTTCAAACATTTACAGTTGTTTTACAAACCTCTTCATACTTACAGTTCATATACAAATTCTTACATACAAATACTTACGTACAAATTAAGACACTAAATACTTATGATCTCACCAGCTTTAAAGCTGATACTCGCTTTCAAAATTACTTTTATCCTCAGGTCATCATAGACAGGTACCGATGCAAGGTTCAGGAAGATGGTGCTCGATCAAGACGCATCTTTCATTTTGATTTATGCTTTAGTGTTTATCAATATTTGACAGAACACACTTGTATAATAATTATATTATTAATGCAATGGATGATGTTGTTGCTTGTTTACTACTTTTCATTGTTGTGATACTGTACATGACGTCCTCCGCCCCAGAACCTTTCCGCCGTTCTTGGTTTTGGGGTGTGACAGTTCTCACACACATACAACATGCATAAAGGCATGCTTCCTAGATCCTTAGCCCTAATCTAGCATGCAGTTCTCGTAATCATATCATAACATAACATAAAATGTATGGGTATCTTGCGGAAAACTTACTTGAGCTCGACCGGTTGCACACATCACACACCTTGTTCTTTCTCAAAACTCTTTACTTTAACTTTTAGAAAAAACTTTTTTTTTTTGTAAAAATCTTTCAAACCTTCGATTTGAGTCCAGACACCCCCAAAGGTGTGTCCAAATCCCTCAAACCAAGGCTCTTATACTAACTTGGAACATCCTAATTTCCAAGACCAAAAATTTCATTTTTATATAATAATTTAGGAAACATTTATAAGAAAACATCATCGAGTCAAATCATTTCATAAAACCATAACATCATGTATCGAAACCATATCATAAAAATGGTAACAATGTCAGAGTACAATCCCAAGAATCTCATAATGCGGAAATCCTGTGTGTGTGTTATACACTGCTACCTTGCTAGCTCCTTCCCCTTCGATGAAGAGGTACCTTAAAACAAAAATGAAAACTGTAAGCACAAAGCTTAGTGAGTTCCCCCATCATACCACATACCATATCACAAACATACTGCCAGACAATTCTAGGGTGCCCGACCTACCCTGCCATGCAATTCTGGGGTGCTCGACCTACCTATGTCAAGCATTTCTAGGATGCTCGACCTACTTATGTCAAGCATTTCTGGGGTGCTCGACCTACCCATGTCAGGCCATTCTAGGGTGCCGACCTACCCTCGGGTTGATCTCAACCGACTACGGGGACTATTTTACCCCTATAACTACCACATAAAAACATAACATAATCATACTGTCAGGCATATCTGGGGTGCTCGACCTACCCTTCGGTCCTAACGACTGAACTTGGGGACTACTCCCCTCTAACTACCACTATCACATATAACATATCATGCTAGCACATAAGACACATTAGGTAGTAGCAAACCTAGATAATTATCACAAAGACAATCATCTATCAACAACTCCTACTGGTGGGCTGACATTGTGGCCGTAGACCCACCCCTACTAGAAGGTAACTCACCTCAATGTTGTTTAGTATCTGAACTGTCCTCGGTGCTGGGATCAACCTCTCTCAAACTCCTACATAAAAACAATCTCCCTTAGTTACCTTTTCATACTTATACCCCTTTCAAGGGTCAACTCAGGTCAAATTCAAAGTCAAGGTCAACATCTGGTTGACTCAACTCGTCGAGTTCCATAATCCATGGAATGCTAAAACTTTGATTCTACTTACCGAGTCTTTAAAGAACTCGCCGAGTTCTCCTTCGTATAAAATCGAGACTTTATACAATTGACTCGTCAAGTTCGTCCTTGAACTTGTCAAGTCCTTTTTCTTGTAAGTTGGCATGGTTAGACTTGGACTCGCCGAGTTCTTCTTCATGCAGTTGGGAATTAGTCTTGAACTCGCCGAGTTTGTTCTTGAACTCGTCGAGTTCCACGACCTTCAGGTTCATAAACAAACCCAACTTGCTGAGTCTTCTTCCAACTCGACACTTTGCTAGTTATCAGAAGTTTTTTTTGGGAAACTGCGACCCAACTCGCCGAGTCCCTTGATGTCCAAAACTATTTTGTCGATTTCAGTCGGTCTTAATCCATCTAGTACGTAGATCTAACCTCCTAGAGTCCATATTACACATAAAGTCACAAACTTTACGTCCATGCATGGGTCTTTAAGCTCAAAAGACCCAAAAATGGAGTCTACAAAGTGCATGGGGATCCCATGACCATAAAGTTGGCACCTTTATGCCATGGGAACCCTCAATGGTTCTAGTTATGAAGTTATACCCCCTTAGAACCACAAAATCCCGAAAATGGCTCTACTAAAGCTTAGAAAAGGTAGAAACTTGCCCTAACTAGTGATCTAAGAGATAAATGGTCAAGGTTGAAGCTTTTTACCTTAAACAAGTTGGAAATGTGCCAAAACTTTTGGATCTACTAGCCTTCTTTTGATCTCCCTAGTCTCCTATTTCTTCTCAAGCTTCTAACACTCACAAAATGGCACAAAGAGCTCAAAGTCACTCAAAAACCAATTAGGGTTTTGTGAGGATAGTCTGAGGGTGTTGGAGGCTGTAAAGGAAACCAGTTAAGGTGTTTAAATAGGGTGCAAACCCTATACTTTAGGGTTTCATCCAGGCAGCCCTACTCGTCGAGTCGGGTTCCCGACTCGTCGAGTAGGTTACTTAAAACTTGCATCCAAAGTCCAGTCTACTCGACGTGTTGGGCCTCCAACTTGTCGAGTCCCAGTATACACATGCAAATATTTAAACTTAAAATACATACCGGGAACCAGTTGTTACATATTTGTTAATTGGTAGCTCGGGGAGTCGTAGGACCAGCAGTCGGGGACCATCTGTATCATTCAGCTTTGCGAGGTGAATTTACTTACTGGGTTTAGCGGGTCGAAGGCACCAAGGCGCACCCATGTTTATGTTTTGTTAGTATGCTAGCTGTCTTCGTGAATCTCGCATGTGTATGTGTTTATATGCTCCCGGGCTAAGGCCTGATGTCGGGCAAGGCCCGAAGACTAGTTGTATGATATGTGATTATTGCATGTGTGTTTGTGTTTATTTGATATATCTTGTATGCATTTCGAGCTTAGCTCAATGACCGGGCGGGGCCCGACGGCTGGGCGGGGCCCACTGTATGTTTGTTGTATGTTGGTATATGGTATTTTGGGAGAACTCACTAAACTTTGTACTTACGTTTTCAGTTTTGGTTTCAGGTACTTCCAGAAATATGGAGAAGGGCTCAGGATGACTGCACTGCACACACCATGATGTTTTTGCCTCTTATGTTTTTGTTATGAATACTTTTATTTATGAATATGTTTGGATGTTTTGACAAATGATTTTTATTTAATAATTTATAAACGAAAATTTTTGGAACCATATTTTATGTATGTTATAATATCCTTCACCCTTATATCATACATAGTTCCTTCAATCTCCACACAAGCATTTTCAGAAATAATATAAGGTATGTTCAGCTACAAATAAAACCTTTCCCCATGATTTTGTTATCCTTTTGTATGCATTAGATGACCATACACATAAAGGAAACCCCTCAGTTTCAATATATATTAGTTGTTCTTACACAACAAAGGTCTTCCATACTTCATGAAATTGATTAAAAATTCTTTTTAATGGCTTGTGTTGCTTGAAATTTACACACATACTTCTTGAATTGAATTCATTCCAAACTCATAAACCTCCCCCATATTGAATTTCAACATTATCATATCTTTATTCCTTACATATTGGATAGAGGTTAGCAATGACAAGAGCATCGTTACAGACATCACCTAACATAAAAAAAGAGTATAAAAATGATATTGGTTTTGTGGAGCCTGGATCTGATCCAACGTCCCTTTTTAACGTTCACTTTGGAGCAAAAGCAGCACTTTATCGAATCCTTTGGATTCAAAGAATAATATTTATTTACCTTTTTAAACTAAATTAATTATTACTCCATATAAAAAAAATCACTTTATTCGTCCAAAAGGATTAGCAATTTAAATTTAGAACAAAAGGATATTTATTTTTGTGTTTTTTTAATAATAAGATCTTCAACATAAATTCATATAAGATGAATTTACAAAAATAGCTATTTTTGCTGACTTTGCAAAAAATAGCCAAAAATTAGGGTTGTTTTTTTTAATTGCCATGAAAAACGCAGATGAGGTCGCCTCGTCTGCGGTTTTGTACACACGACTTCGGTTTTGTCATTGTAGGGGAGAACACGCCTTAAGTTTCATATAATATGTTGTGGTTCCGTGGCCTACCAGTGGTTTCATAGTCCATTAGCCTATGTGTAGGTTTATCATCCAACTTTTTTTTCATCAAAATTACTTTCTAGATCGGATATATCTAAATGAATCTTTACAAGATCATTGTAACAATCTAGATTGACATCATTTAGAAACATAACTTCTTGGTTTTCAGTTTCATCTACTTTACCATACTCATTAGGCTCAACTTCTTGTTAGTGTTCAGTATTATCATGTGCACCCACATGATTACAATATATACCAACATCATGCTTACCACGTAGTTCAAATTTTGGAGGATCCACATAGTGAATCAGAACCACATTTACATTTTTAGCGACACTAGAAACTGAGGTTACCACATTTACATTTTTAGCGACACTAGAAACTGAGGTTACCACATTTACATTTTTAGCGACACTACGAAACTAAGGTATACATGATTGATAAAAGTACATATTAAGTTGTTGCTCCCTTTTTCGTTTGATATGTTTGCACCATATGCTTTTCCTCTATCATCGTCGTCTTCATTAGCATCATCACCATCATCAAACACGACATAAACATTCACATTCACAAGTTTTCTTTCAACCTCTTTACTTACACCGACCAATTCTGTAACATCACCATCATCAATTATGTTTTTAAAATACTAGATTTCAGGATATTGGAAAGAACTATTAATATTAGATTTATCTAACAACCTAGACTTACTTTTCACCAAATATAAAAATTCAATAAAATTAATATTTTCTGAAAATCTCACACCGAAATCCGTCATTCTAGAAATTCCCCCCTAGTTGCCAAACATATCTTAGTTGATAATCAACTATCTCCCCACTTCCCACCGGTTACAACCACATCGAAATATTCACATGAAATCATACTAGGCGAAACAATAAAAGGAAAAATGACACTATAATTTATTAACTGCATTTTATATATAGATTAGTGAAAATGTATGAAATCATAGCGAAAGATGTCAGAAATTGTAGTCAAAATGTACGAAATCATAGCTAAACTTAAAAAAAGGGTGAACTACATCGCTATCAAAGGAAACCACAAGATAGTCATGCACCATCTACAATTTTGTGCTTTCAAAAATGGACGATTTTCTATAGAGACAAATAAATTCGAAGATGGGTCATGAAACCACTACCCGTAAGATGAAGTTGAAGGTGTATCCCCCTACAAGGACAAAGCCGAAGCCGAATAGACAAAACCGCAGACGAGAGAGCCTTAATTGCGTCATGACTTTTTTTTTTTAATAGAAAAACCCTAAATTTTGCTAGAGTTTGCAAAGTAATTAACAAAAATGACTATTTTTGTAAATTCTTTTTCATATAATCATTGTTGTCTTTGATTTTTAATTTATAATATTCTCTATCATAGTTAAAAAAAAAAACTATTTAAACATATATATTTATTTATAAAAATAGAACTTCCTCAAACCTTGGTATTTTCATGGTTTTTTAAGGTAAAAATATTTCAATAAAATGATTCGCAAACCAAAAAATTACACTATGTAATGCATCAATCAAATTTTTTTTTAACCAAAGGGCCTTTTGGCCGGACGGTATCAAAGTGTTTGAAAATGTATTCCTCTCCTAAAGAGTTAATGGTTCATTTCTCATCATGGATAAATGAGCAATTTATGGGTAGAACTTATAGGGTTTTGGTGTTTAAAAAAAATCAAGAACTTCTCAGCTATGCATCCTTCTAAGGGTAGAGGGAGTCCATCCATCCCAACCTACATGCCACCTAGGCACCATATCAGCATTTGTGTCTCCTCTCACTTCTATCCTTCACAGTGACGAACATAGGAATTGATACTATGTGTTGTCGAGTTGAAGTAAATGTCGTCGGAACATGAAAAATAGGTAAGAAAATCAAAAAATTAAAAAATTTCCCACTGCATACATGAAAATAGGTGTTGCCATGCAACACCGGGTACCAATACCGATCTGCCCTTGATCCCTCCCAACCCACAACTCATGAAAATCCATCCCTCTTAACCAACACCTTTCATCACATGTATTAATAGATGTTGTAGCAGTATATATACGAGACAAGATAGGATTAAAGAGTGGGTTTCTAACCCACACATGTTCCATATTTAGCGGCACCATACACCAATGAATGATGTTCATGGAGGCATCACTGATACTGATGGGTTTTCTAGGTAATAAAAATTAACAAGTGGCGCAAAAAAACACTTAAACCCTTAATCAAGTTCATATGCAACCTAGAAATGATCTATGTTTTCTCTATTGATAGCAACTAACTATGAATATCAAGAAACCCTAGGAGAGGGGCTATGAAATCTAAATTCACATCAAATTAGGGTTACATACCTTTTGATTATTATTGCAAATAATCACAGTATAATCCTTCTTCAAAATCTTGGAAATCTAACACCAAAGGAATAGATACCTCTAATGGCTTGTACCAAAAACCCTAGTAGAAAGAAGACTTAAGGAGAGAGGAGGCTTGAGCAAAATTAAGGCTCTATGAAGGAAAGAAAGAATGGGCAAAATAATGACAGCCAATGAGGGGTTTATATAGCTAAAGGAAGCTTGAGGCCAAAGCTAGAGTTTTGGGGATAAGACCCATATTAATTAATATAATAATCGAGGTGTCTTATCTCCTTATCCTAAGCCTTATGAACGAAATTTCTAGGTTATTCGTAGCCAAATTTCGTTCACCCCTATCCCATGTAGTTCAAAAGTTTTCCTGCTTCAACTTTCAATAAATAACCAAACAGTCACTACACTTTTAATCAATTCAATTAATTCAAAATTAGTTATTAATATTTCAAATTAATATGTTAATCATATAATTTATTAATAAATCATTTATTTCAATTTCTAGTTAATTTATTAATCATATAATAAAATAACAAATCAACATTTTCCTCCAAAAGTCATTCTAACCAAATACTAGTTTTGAGGGCAACCCAAAAATGACTTTGCTTCTAATTCTAGAATATACCAATTTAGTTATTGGCTTAGACACCTTAATCCTATAGTTACTCACTTGGATAATTATGTAACTACAAATGGAAGTATAAACATTGAATTAAACCGCAAAGAGTGCTTTCCAAAGCCACTGCTAAACTCTGATTCAAATCAACTATTGGCCCTAAGATAAGTGATAAGTTATTCCTTCATTCTACAAGATATCGCATGAACTGAGTTATGGATTAAATGATCAACCTCATTTTCATTTACTCTATTTCCTGATTTCCCGATTTGTGATTAATTTAGACTACAAAATCGAGCACACAAATTTGGTTCGGACCAAGCGCCTGTTTTTTCATAGATCAACTCAAATCACCGAGGGGACCACATATGTTGCTTTTTTTATTCAGGCATGTTGTGATATGTCTCCAGATTAACTCCATCTCTTTGAAGGATTGAATGAAGGGCCTGCAAATCACAACAAAGGAAACAAAATCGTCAGTCTTCATCCGGGAGGCAGTCCCGGAATGAAGCTCCGACGATCAAGTCAGTTTGTCTCTTAGATAGAAGGTGAAAAGGTATTAGGCAAGTGTTTAAGGGTTTATTTCTCGATCCCTTCTCTTGGAGGAGAAGGGGACTTTTTATACATGTGGTCGGGGGGATAGATCCCTGACAGTATCTTTTACTTTTTCTGGGTTGGCAGGGATAGATGGCCTTTGGTTGGCAGATCATGCTCTATGAGTAGTCGTTTGCCATTGGTACAGGTTTCCAGGAGCAATGTTCTGAGCGCTACAATTGTCTCTCTGAGAGGCGATTGGTACTATTTATCTTGACACTGGCTTTGGCGCTTGGGCGCCAAGGAATAAATATAGGATCGCGAGAGCGAGGACTCGGCGTTAGGCATATGTAGTGACAAAGAACATGGTTTGGCATGCAGAATTAAAGATTGCACAATTAAACATGGTGATTTGGGTGATCAAGAGATGTATTGATTGTATATGGTGATACAACAAGGATCTAGATCTAGACTACATAAATAACACACACTTACACACTCAACTTTTACATCCCTCAAGTACACCTCTACAAGTGGACAAACCCACCTTATATAGAGGTGTTACATGTCTCTATCTCTCATGTGTCAAAAGGCAAATACTCCACATGCAAGTGGGTTTTACAAAAGTCAAATATTTACAAAGTCAATCATGAATAACTTTGTACCCCAACATTCTCCCCCTTAAAGTTAGGAATGAATGACGCACTTCAAATCTTTCAAAATCGAGCAACTATGCGGTTAGAGCCTCAAAGGTGACACATGTCGAAACAAACATCAATCTTCAATTCTTCCATGATTCTTCAATTTGGGCTCTAGGATGTGAGACCATACAAACCGAGCAGCAACGAATGATTAACTCCAAATAATCACCCAAAAGTTGCGCATAAAAACACACCCCAAAAATACTCAATAAAACCAAACCCATTTCGAATACATCACTTCTGAACTTCCAATTGCATCATTTCATAAGCTTCAAAACTTCAAGATCATGTCGGTCTTCAAATCCGCGTAATATAAAAAACTCATGTTCGAATCCCCAAAATATACGAAGAATCCCCAAAATATACGAAGCTCCATTTTTTTTTTTTTTTAATTTGGGTGAAAAGTATCAAACATTCGAAACTTGGTTTAATTTTCGAAGTGTCAAAAATTCGAAGGTCCAGGGGCTGAATTCGAAATTTTTTGCTATTTGATCAAATCATACAAAACTTTGATTCATACGAAGGGTTTTGAAAAGGTGCAAAACAGTCAAAATTTCAGGGGCCATTTTCGTAACATTTGCACACTTATTCAAAACACATGAAATTTCAATTCTTCATATGAAATCTTGTCCGCCCTTCGTACGAAACTTCATCTTCCCCTTCAAACACGAAGCATACGAAGCCTTACCTAGTAGAGTAACCTCTTCGTTCTTACAGATCTTCCCAAATCATTGACCACACTACAACAAGTCAACCATCTATACTTCGCCATCGACACTCTCGCTTCAACCCTTCGAATCTTAAATCCCATTCGACTATTGGCCATGAATAATCGACTCCAATCATTCAAAATCAAAAATCAAAGTTCTTCAACTGTTCGTTCTTCGTTAACTTTAGTCAATTGACCCTTCGTTAACAATAACTCCATTTGTTGCCCTTCGAATCTTATTCATCCAAACATCATGATTCCAAACCTTCGTGACTCAATATTTGATCCAAATCAAAATCATTATCCAGTTCATTCTCATATCCAAACATCACCCTGTTCGTCAATCGATTTATCACCAAACCATTCGAATATCAATCAACTACCTGTTCATCAAATTGAATTTCCCAATCTCCAACTATAAACATCGAACAATCTACTCTTGAGCTATCGACTGTAATACTTAATCTGACCTTCTCATACGTACTATCAAATCTCGAATCCAAACCATCAAGCAACAATCCTTCGAAATCGATTTCAAGAAACAAACAAAAAGTGTATGAATTGTTATCGGCACCAAGAATTCAATTCAAATCAATTTTCGAAATCAACCACCAAATCAAGTATGATTTCAAGATCTATAACCTTGAAATAATTTGTATCAACTAATTTCAGTCTCCAATTACATCGAATCATCTCTTTAAATCTTAATTTTGACTTTTGAAGTCAAAGATAATAAAACACAAAATCAATGAATCTTCACCAAATTTCATATCAGAATGTGTGTAAAGACCTCATCTAGACATGTTTTTGACAAAAATTTGAGATTTCTAGATTAATTTCTTCAAATTCAAAGAATCAGTCGACGACATCTAAACAAGACTTTGAACAAAAATCGATTTTAAGAATGAAAACAAAACATAAAATCGATTCATAAGATCATTTTAACAATCAAACTAATCACTAATCGATTGTACTGAATCATTAAACTGAAATCGAAACTCAAGAATGATGACGCAATAAACGAATTGGTTGGATTATCATAATGTACAACTCTTATATGCACATGATAAAGAATGATGAATTATGGATGAGCAAAAACCGAACCGAAAATCATAAAACCGAAAAAAAACTGACATAACAGAAACCGAAAAACCGAAATCAAAACAATAACCAACGGTTTAGGTTTGAATTTTACAAAACCGAAAAATAACTGTTTGGTTCGGTTTTGACGTATAAAACCGCCCATAAAAACCAACCCGGCCCACATATATATTATTTAAAATGTTTTAAACTTTAGTTTTAGACTTTAGACTTTATCTCTTTAATACTTATATGTTTATTTTCAACAAACTGTTAATGGTGTTTAACTTTGATCTTTTGAACATTTTTATACTTTTCTAATACTAGAATTCGTACTCTTTATTTTAGTGTATTTAAAGTAGATACAATACTATTTATCGCAACGTATTTTCACTAGCTTTGAACCCAAAAACTAGAAACAAAAATAGGAGCTCATAAACCCATGGTTTAAAATCGAAAACCCATAAACCCAACCCGGAAAACCGAAAAACCGAACCATGCAAAAACCGAACCTATATGGGTTTAAAAACCAAAAAACCAACTTTCTACGGTTTGGTTTAGTTTTAGCCAAAAACCAACCCAAACCGACTCATGCTCATCCCTACGACGAATCACCGAATCTGATATCTAATTATAATGAACTTTTGGGCTATTTGTTTCAAGATAATAGATCAAAAATTAACGAATTGTTGGGCTTAAAATGTTAATTAACAGTTTCGAATCTTAAAACATGGACTCAAGATAACAAAATATACTAACGGATTCATAACATGATTTTTGGTCCAAATTGTTGATTTAGACAAATAATTGCAATTAAGAATCAAATCGAACAACAAATATGAGATTGGATTGGGCTTTGATTAAAAAGAAAATTTTGGATCAGAACAAATGGGGTTTTCAAAAAAAATTTTGATCCAATGAGTCAAATGGTCATGAATCAAGAATGCAACACACGATTCAATTGTTACGAGAGATCATAGAGAGAGACTCACCAAAATTGCTCAAATTGCAACAAAAGTTGCCAAACCGAGAATCGTTCTTCAAAAATCACCTTGATCTTGAAGACCCGCTCTGATACCAATTGTAGTGACAAAGAACATGGTTTGGCATGCGGAATTAAAGATTGCACAATTGAACATGGTGATTTGGGTGAACAAGAGATGTATTGATTGTATATGGTGTTACAAAAAGGATCTAGATCTAGACTACATAAATAACACACACTTACACACTCAACTTTTTCATCCCTCAAGCACACCTCTATAAGTGGACAAACCCGCCTTATATAGAGGTATTTACATGTCTCTCTCACTCTCTATCTCTCATGTGTCAAAAGGCAAATACTCCACATGCAAGTGGGTTTTACAAAAGTAAAACATTTACAAAGTCAATCATCAATAACTTTGTACCCCAACAGCATAAGTCGCTCTTTGACCAAACCGTCTATCAGACTGACGGTTCCACTATTTTTGACGTATTCCCGATGGGAAACGTTAACAAGTCCCCTAGGCTAGTAGACGTCATTTTTCGCTTAGGGTAGCTGAGTAGTTCTAGCATAGATCTAGGCATACGTTTGGTGAGAACAGTTCATGGCATGTTTCTGATGTAATAGAGCCATTCTGGCGAGGTAGCATCGTTTCGTTTCGTTTCTTCTTTTCTTTTTTTTATGTAAGGGCCATCTATCTTCGGA
The DNA here is from genome assembly GCF_052625555.1 of Lactuca saligna. Classification (NCBI taxonomy): domain Eukaryota; kingdom Viridiplantae; phylum Streptophyta; class Magnoliopsida; order Asterales; family Asteraceae; genus Lactuca; species Lactuca saligna. The sequence continues at coordinate 74,007,013 of NC_136419.1, read as the reverse complement.
ACGGTTATACGGTTCCTCTCTCCATAATTCTTCGTCTCATCCTTTTTTATCATTTCTCCTTTCTCCCACATTTTTCCTCTCTGATTCTTGATGGCCTTTGTTAGATACGAAATCGCTCCTACATCCGAGGAGTTTGAGTCTCTTCAATTCTGGTTTAGGTTCATGCCTGATCATGGAGTTCAATTCCCGTCAGAAGGTTCTACAATTTATCAACCGCCAGCGGGGAAGGTGGGTATTCCGGTAGCAGTCTTCGAGGTCGGGTTTCACCTTCTTGTTTCTGATTTCTTCGACGAGGTTGTGAGAGAATATGTGTTCATGACTTGACCCCAAACACTGTGAACAAGATAGTTGGGTTTGAGTTAGGGTGTCGAACGTTGGGTGTGCTTCCCCATCTTCAAGCATTCCAATCTTTCTTCAATTCGTCTACCCATTTGGGTGTTTACACTTTTTCTCAGCGCTGTAACACACATTCCTTTATAGTTAACCAAAAAGTGCCTCGGAAGAACTGGCAGGATCGGTGGCTGTGGGTTAATAGTGATTTGGTCAGGGTTGGCTATCCTCGTGTGCCCATGGATTCGGATCGGGCGCCCCAACTATAGGGGGTTTGTTTTTCGGTGGCCGGCGCGTTAAGAGGGATATGTTTTAATGATGAAGATTGGCCAGACTATGTATTGGTAGTAGCTGGAATTAGCGCTGCTTGGCGGTCACATGGAAAGATGCCTTAGTTTTTTGTGGACAATGATCTATGTGCTACTTTCCTACCCCCTCCCCCCTTTTTTCCTTTCTTTATTTGATATCAAGTTTCTTTTGTTGAAAAGAAAGGGTTTTTGTGTTGTTAATGTTGTAGGTAGAGAGAGGCTTTTGTCTCTTGAGAAAGTGCTACGAGGGGAATTTGAAGGGGATCTTCAGTATCACGAAGTCCCTCAAGTGGAGATGCTAATGGCTCCAACCAAAGTTGACCCTGTTTTTTAGGGCGGTGTCCCTCCTGTTGAGGCGGGGATTAGGGATGCTTCTCTAGCCAGGGGACCAGGTGTGGCTTGCGGTTAAGGCGTTTCCCGATATCGGTCTGCTGCTGTGGATGCTGTTCTCGAGGAGGATATCGGTGGCAGTACTATTCGTCAGCGTTTCCGTTGGAAACACAACATCGATCCTCTGCTCGCTAAGTCACCCATTGTTATTGAGATTGCTGATGGTGATGATCTACAATCAATAGAGATGGTGGGTTTGCATCGGTTGGGAGAACCAGGGGTTTTGGGCACTCGCTCCATCCCGCCCTCGGTTTCAGGTGATGCCCTATCGACGGTGGGTCCTTCCTCTTTGGGTACTCCTGGTGTGCATCTCCCAGGATGGAACCTTACACACGGTTCCCTTTTAACTGAACAGGGTCCCTCCGTGAGTGGTTCCGACATGCGTTTCCTTCTGGTACCCTGGAGGCTCTCGATGCTCTTTCTTATTCTCACATGGCGAACGATCTTCAGTATGCCACTACTCAGGTTGCTCCTTACTTGGTGGCAGCTGTTGGTCATCTTTGTTACGTAGGGTCCAATTTAGTAGATTTGGTTGCTGTTAAATCAAAGCATGACGAGCTTGTGGAGAAGGTTTGGCTTCTCAAAGAGGAGCGACACAAGTTTGATGAATGCTACCTCATGCTGTCTGGGGAGAAGACTATTGTAGAAGCTCAGGTGGCGACTCTGCATGGGGAGGTTAGTCTCTTATCCAAGAAGGTCTAGAATTTGGTCTCAGAGAAAGAAACATTGGCGGAGCATTTGGCACTGCGAGACGACCAGTTCGCCACTGAGGTCTCGAGGAGGAAAGTCTTGGAGGCTGATTTAGCTTGGGTTCTTCAGAAGAGTGTGGTTCGTGTGGTGGACCGTGTTGTCGAGAGTAGTAAGTTCATGATTTGGAATTTTTATATGAAGGCCACATGTGTGGCTACTGGTATACAGAGAGAGAAGGAAATAGAATGAGTGTGGTCGGTTGGCAGTGGTCCTAACTCGTCCAATTCGAACGTTGCAGCACGGTCTGTCGATGCAATGCATGTTGCCATCATGGATTTTTACGAGATGGACTTCGCGTGCTATCTCTTTTTGGGAGAGCTCATCCTTGCTGATCTTCACCAATTATGTTTTGAAGAGGAGGAACTCGTTTTAGACGGTGGCGTTGATGGTGTTGCTTCGACTCAACCTCGCTAGGGTTGATTTTTGTTGTGTGTTTTTGTATGCTTGTTTTTTTTTTTTTTTTTTTTTTTTTTTTTTTTTTTTTCATTTTTTGTATGTACTTTCTAGAATGTTATTGTATTCAACTTTGTAGGGTTTTCATCGTTAGTGTTTGCCCATTTTCGTGAGCTTCTCCTTTTGCTTGGGGAGGTGTCTCCCCAAAGAGTATTTTATATGCCTTGCTTTTGGTCCTTAGTTGAGTGACCAAGTGCCTCCCTTTTATGGTCGCTTAAAGTGAGCCGATATCATCACATCGAGACTCCATGAACTCGTGTGTGTTAAGTTGTTAGTGGAATGTTATGTTCCTTTAAACCCTTTGAGCATGTTTGGTTCGAGATCCTAGAAGCTTTATTACTTGTTTGAACCGGCATGTTCATAGAGGGGTCATCTCCTACTGAGATTTGTGGCTGCATTTTGGCAGTTTGTTTTGCTCAAACGATGTGGGTGATCAGCCCGTGTTGTCGTATGGAAAATCCACGCACCCCTTTTTCTTTGTTTTTGTTCCTTGTGTTTGTATTTATGTTTATATACGTATGTTCGTACGTCGACTAGTAAGATTAGTCTACTATCCTGCAAAACTTTATTAATCGGAACGTTTTGGAGACAACTTAAGGATCTTCATGTTAACATTTGAACAAGGTGGAGCTCTTAGGATGGAGGTATGGTCGTCACTACCCCCTCCTTTGGTTACACCATTTGCCAATTGTTTTACAAATAAAAGTGGCACAGGTTGCACGCATTCCATGTTCGGCGTATCAGTCTCCTTTCTTGTGCTTCTAGTGTGTATGCTCCGTCTCGGTGCGTCCCTACTACTTTGTATGGTCCTTCCCAGATCATGCTTAGCTTGCCCAATAGCTCTGAGTGGCTAGCCTCGTTCTTCCTCAGCACATACTCTCCTAATTTGAAGTTCTTTACCCGCACCCATTTTTTGTAAAAGTTTTATGTACGGGATTTGTAGGCTGCTTGTCGTAGTTGATCAGGGTGACATTTCTCATCTAGCTAGGTCTTGTCGTTGCTCTTCCTCATTCGAGCCTCCGTCGAAACCTGTTACCCGCAATGATTCACACAGAATCTCGAGTAGGAGCACCGTTTCTGTGTCATATATCAGGCTAAAGGGCGTCTCTCCCGTCCCTGACCTCGCGGTAGTACGGTTTGACCAAAGTACTATTGGTAATTCTTCCGTCCAAGCCCCTTTTGTTTTCATCAGGCGTTTCTTAAGCCCATTCACGATGGTCCTATTTAATACTTCGGTCTGTTCGTTTGCGTGTGGGTGTGTGATGATGGATTCGCTTCTCCTCGCACCATTCTTTGAAGGGACTTCCCTCAAAGTGGGTGTCATTGTCGCTTATTAGGACCTTGAGGGTGATGAACCGAGTTAGAATAATTTTCCACATGTATCTGATCATCTGTCTGCTAGTGAATGTGGCTAGGGGCTCCGCTTCAATCTAATTCGTGAAGTAGTCAACTGCGACCAATAGGAACTTCAATCCCCATAGGGCTGTCAGGAAAGGTCCTATGATATCGATGCCCCATTGGTGGAAGGGCCATAGGCTGTTGATGCTGGTCATGGTTGTCGTTGGTTGGTTCTAGAATGGGGCGAATGCCAGGAATTTTGGGCATTTCTTTGTGACCCTCACCATATATTTATACATGTTGGGCCAATATACCCCTAAATGCAGTATTCTGCCCATGAGCGCATGTGCCCCCTCGTGTTCTCCAACTTCATCCGAGTGGCTTTCCTCTTGGAGAACTTGGCCTTCTTCGTGCGAGATGCATCTGAGCCATGGCGCTAGGTACCCTCTCATGTACAGTTGCATGCCTTTTACAGTGAATTGGGTGGCTTTGGTTTTTATATTCTTGGCCTCTTCCAGGTCATCCAGGATGATCCCATGATGCAATTAGTCTAGGTATGGCTTTGTCTAGTCCGACAATTATGCGATGGCATCAACTTGCTTGTTGTCAATGCTTTTTTCTTCGAGGGCCTCTACAAGTACCTTCTTAGATAGGTGTTCAAAGGACATCGATTCCAACTTGCTAAGAGCATCGGCTCTTGTATTATCCCCCCTGGGTATTTGTTTGATTTTGTATCTATTGAACGAATGTGCTAACGCGGTGTCTTTTCTAGGTATCTTTGTATCTTTCGATCTTTGGCCACGTAAGTGACATTGACCTGGTTGGTTATCAGTAGTGAGTCACTGAATGCCCGGAGATGTTTCGCTCTGACTTCTTGTACTAATCGGAGTCATGCGAGGAGTGCTTCATACCCGACCTTGTTGTTCGAAACCTAAAACTCGAATCTTAGGGTGTATGTTATTTCATCTCCCCAGGGTTTTTTAAGGATTAGGCCTACACCTGAGCCCTCCTTACTTGAGGCGCCATCAGTATGTAGTTCCCATATGTATTTTCTTGCCTCGGGCTCTAGCGGGTCTGCTGGTAAGACCTTTGGTGTTCCTCTAAGTGCGTCTGGTATTTCTACTAAGAAGTCTGCTAAGGCCTGCACCTTGATAGTGGTCCGTGGATGGTAATATATGTCGTGCTCCCCCAGTTCTATTACCCATTTCGCTAATCGTCTTGACTTTTCAGGTCTCAGCAGGACCTGTTTTATTGGGAAGCTATCAGCACTTCAATTTTGTGTTCTTGAAAATAGCATCGTAGGCATCTGACAGTGTAAATTAGGTCCAGTACCTGTTTTTCTAAGACTGGGTAGTTGATTCAAGAGCCTTGCAATGCCCTGCTTATGAAATGTATTGGTGACTTCTTCTTGTTTCTCTCTACTTTTAGTACTGATGAGATGGATTCATTGACCATTGTGAGGTATACCTATAAGGTTTCTCGGTAGAGGGGGCTCACCATTGTTGGTAGCTAACGAAGGGCCTCCTTTAAGCATTGGAGGCCTCGATCTGCATCTTTCATCCATTTGAAGTGACTCTTGTTGACACACCCTTTCAGTGTGTGGAAGAGTGGTAGGGCTTTTTCTGCCAATTTGGTTATGAATCTGCCTAATGCAGTCAACCTCCTGTTGATTTCCTATACCCCTTTTATGCTGTATGGGGTCTTGGAATCGAAGAATTCCTGAATCTTGACTTGGGTTTGATTCCCTCTTTAGTTATTCGATATCCCAGGAACTAGCCCTCTTTAACCCTAAAAGTGCATTTTCCCGAGTTGAGTTTCATCTGTGCTCGTGCCAGGGTCTGGAGGGTCTCCTCGACGCCTTGGAGCAACATTGCTTCGTTGCGACTATTAATGACCATGTCGTCGACATATACTTCCAAATTCTTTCCAATATGCTCTTTAAAGACTTTATCCATAAGGCGTTGGTATGTTGCACTGGCATTTTTAAGGATGAATGGCATTTTCTGGTAGCAGAACATGCCTCGATCGGTGAGGAAGTTCGTCTTTTCCTCGTCTTCCCATCGCATATGGACTTGGTGATAGCCTTTGTAGGTGTCAAGAATACATTTGAGTTGGAATCCTTCCAGAGATTCAACCTTCTGGTCTATTTCCGGGAGGGGGTAGTGGTCTTTTGGACATGCATTATCCGGGTCGGAACAGTCGATGCACATTCGCCACTAGCCTTAGTGTTTCTTTACCATTATCGGGGTTGCTATCCATGTAGATAACATTGCTTCCTGAAGGATGCCTGCATGCACAAGCTTTGATACCTCGTCATTGATTACCTTGTTACTATCACTTGCCTTCCCCTCTTTTTTTTCTTTATCGGAGCATTGTCCGATATAATGTTTAGACTGTGTTCGATGATCTTTCGGTCCACTCCAGTCATATCTGCAGGCTGCCATGCGAATACCCTAGCGAAATGTGTTAGTAGTGAAACTAGTTGAACTTTGGTTTCTAACAATAGGTCGGCTCTTATATTTATTGCTTGTTCAGGGTGTTCGCATTGTATTATGTGCTTTTCTAGTGGGTGGTCTACTTTAGATTTCTTGGGGGCGTTGACCAAGTCTGACACCGCCATTATTTGGTGAATCCGCCTATGCGGAGTGTCGGCGACAATGGTTGCCGATCCGGACCGTGGCCTAATTTTACTGTACCGTGACACTAAAACTATAAATAGAGCCGCAAATAATCCCTAATGAGAGATCTTACACCCTAAATTGATTCCTGCGATTATAAACCCCCAAGAAGACGTTTTGAGTGTCTAGGAGGCGGTCGGAAGGCCGTTAAGCTGATATGGAGCGAAGATCTAAAAGATTGGCGAGCAAATTTATGTTGGTAATGATGTATTTTGTTAATGTGAACATGTTTAACATTCCATTTTGATTCTAGATGCAATTACTTTCTGATTTGGGTGTTAAAACCCTTTGCTTTGTGTTTATGATTAGATGAAACCTTGATTTATGGATTAATTGCTATTTGGTTTGCTTTATTCTTGTTTAATTTATCTTGTTAAGCTTGTTAAAAGATCCTCATGTGTTAATGCCAATTATTTTATGTTAATAACCAAGTATATTGAGTTGTAAAAACATATTCTTGATTGCTTGCATCGTATAGTTTTTTTGAAAACAAGATTATATGCCTAGTATTAGTGAACATGAACCTAAGGTTAACTAGAAAATAATTAAGTTAATGTGTGAGCATATGTGATGAACAACCACATATGAGTTGATTGAATTGACAAATTTAGTTAACTAATATTACAAGTCTTGCTTGATACGAACTGAACACTACGAAACATGTTAGTTTAATCAACTGATCACTGCTTGAATTGACTTGTTTGTTAAGGGAATAGTAATAGTGAACATGAACCTAATCATTTTAGAAATCGGTGAACATTAATAAATAATTATGTGTGGGCTGCGCGTTGATATTTGGAGGGATTATTATTTCGAAGAGTGATGTTTCTAACTATACATTAATTCCTAGGACATGGATGAGTTGTTCCCATGCCATGGAGTTTTATTTTGACACGAAGCAGAATTATTGTCCCGGCTGCCACAACATGGTTGACACTTTCCTATGTCGTGGGGGAATTTTTCATCGCAAGAAGGAATCTGTGATTCTAGATACCACGATGTGGTCGACACTTACCATGTCGTGGCCAAGCTATTATTCGTTATATTGATTTTTCCTCATTCGACGACACGACGTGGTCGACACTTCCCACGTCGTGGTCACTATACATGGCATTAGTCTGCAATATTTTGCACCGCATTTTGGAAGTCGATGTTCTTGATTTTATTTTCCGGCACATTCAGAAGCAGCAACTCCAGTTTCCAGTCTTCCAGCAATTTATGAAGCAACTTTTAGCAGCCCCATTCAATCTCACCGCTACTACCTCAGGGGAGTCTGTTCCAATTATCTCTCTTTAATTTATGTTCTTTGATTGTTTTATCATGCAATGATGACATTGTATCAAATAAGTGTGGGGTAGGGGGTCGAATATAGGAATATAAACTTACTGATTAATTAAAGTTGAAATTGACTAGGATTTTAAAAATTAGTAGAAAGATTTGAAACAATAATCTAAAATTGAATCTAGTAAAAAAATTATTGTGTTGAGATCTAGGTTGCTAGTGTTGTGCAGGAGGATCCGATGCGAGTTTCAATGTTTATTTGAACCAATATATGTTATAGTGTATTTATGGCTTCCCTATCCTAGTGAAATCATGGAACAAAAACACGACCTTGCTTAGTTTGAGGGCCGAATATGTTTAGCATCGTGTACCGGAAATGTATCCAGGAAAGCTTATGTAGTCATTGCACATGAGACTAATATCTCTAACCAATAAGGGTTGAAGATTAAGTTCCCTTGCTTAAGCATATATTTTTCTTAGATTTTTACTTTTGAGTGAAAAAAGTGAGTTGTGTTAAAAAAAGAGAAAAAAAAGTTGAGAAAAAAAGAAAAAAAAGTTTTTGAGTGAATAAAAGCTATCAAAGTATGAAGATCCTGAAGAAAGTGGAGAAATAAGATAATAGGTAATTATTTATTGTAATTTTTTTCTAGGTTATTTTTCTATATGTATGCTTGGGAGCAAAAATTACCTTGAGGTTAAGAAATATTTATGGGGATGGATTCGAATGGATGCATAAAATAAGTATTGTTCAAAAGAAATGGGCAAGTGTTTATAAAGATTGTGAGTATTTACGATTGCGGAGGTTCTTAGGCAAAATTTTAGACACAAATACATGCATTGAGGTCTTAGAGTAATGGAGAGACTCAAAATGGATTTTATTGTGCGATGTTGGTAGCTAAAGTCTTGATATGATAATAATAAAGTCAGTTTTGCTTGGGGGCAAGCAAAATGCTATTGTGGGGTAGTTTGATAACGTCTATTTTATGCATATATTTATGACATTTTCTTATGATTTTATACTATATTTTTATGCTATTTAGAACTAAAAGATTCTTAATACACTTTGAAATGTTAAATTATAGTTAAAATGGAAGTTGGAATTCAAAAGGATGAGAAAGGAGCTAAAAAGACGCAAAAAGGGTGTTGTTGGACAACTTGACCCCTCGTCAGTGTTTTTGCATTATCTGATGACTCGTAACTCTGATTGATGAGATTCTAAATGTTTAAAAAACTAAAAACAATTTCGGATGACTTTAATTTTTTGAGAAAATGGTGATTCCCAAGGAACTCATCAAGCTCGACACAAACTAGTCGAGTTGATCAGAAGCTTTGCGATTCTTGATGCTGACTTGGGGAATATGGGATTTTAATGAAGAAATCGCCAAGTTAGTGTCCAAACTCATCGATTTGATGCTGAAAACTATAAATAGAGCAGAAAATTATCCCTAACGAGAGATCTTACACCCTAGATTGATTCCTACAATTATAAACCCGCAAGAAACCGTTTTGAGCGTTTAGGAGGCGGCCGGAAGGCCGTTAAGCTGATATGGAGCGAAGATATGAAGGATAGGAGAGCAGATTCGTGTTGGTAATCATGTATTTTGTTAATGTGAACATGTTTCGCATTCCATTATGATTTTAGATGCAATTACTTTCTGATTTGGGTGTTAAAACCCTTTGCTTTGTGTTTATGATTAGATGAAACCTTGATTTATGGATTAATTGCTACTTGGATTGCTTCATTCATGTTTAATTTATCTTGTTAAGCTTGTTTAAAGATCCTCATGTGTTAATGGAAATTATTTTTAGGTAATAACTAAGTATATTGAGTTGTATTAGAATCTTCTTGATTGCTTGAATCTTATAGTTTTGTGAAAACAAGATTGTATGCCTAGTATTAGTGAACATGAACCTAGGGTTAACTAGAAAATAAGTTAGTTAATGTGTGAGCATATGTGATGAATAACCATATATGAGTTGATTGAATTGACAAATTTAGTTAACTAATAATACAAGTCTTGCTTGATACGAACTGAACACTAAGAAACCTGTTAGTTTAATAAACTGATCACTGCTTGAATTGACTTGTTTGCTAAAGGATTAGTAATAGTGAACATGAACCTAATCATTTTAGAAATCAGTGAACATGAATAAATAAATTTGTGTGTGCAATTATCCATGATTTTCAAGATGTAATTTGTCTAAACCAAAGTACCTAAAGAGATTTGTTTTCCATCCAGTTTATCGAGATTTGGTAATTAATCATTTGTTGAGATTTAATAAAACCTTTCTTATTACTTTTGTTTGTTTTGTTTAACCTATAATCAAGCATTTTAATATTAATTCACTATTGTTCCCCTTGTGTTCGACACCCTTTCTTATCAAAACTATACTATACTCGATCGGGTTCACTACCTGTAAGGTGTGGTTTAGATGCGATAAACCATGAATTATAAATAAAAAATAGTGCATTGAATATACACATCAGGGTCGATGCTGTCATTTTGTGATGGTGTAAGTCTTGTGTTTACCATCATAGACACATATTGTTGCTTATCGGGTTGTGTCATATTGGGTGCACGTTTGGATGCCGCCAACTATTGTGATATGTCTCCGACTAAACTCCATCTCTTTGAAGGATGGAATGAAGGGACTGAGAATCACAAAAAAGGAAACAAAATCATTAATTTTCTTTCGGGAGGTAGTCCTGGAATGAGCTTCGAAGATGATGTCAGTTCGTCTCTTAGAGATAAGGTGAAAAAGTGTTAAGTAGGTGTTTAAGGGTTTATTTCTCGATCCCTTTTCTTGGAGGAGAAGGGACCTTTTTATACCTGTAGTCGAGGGACAGATGCCCGACAATATCTTTTACCTTTTCTGGATTGGCAAGGATAGACGACCTTTGATTGGTAGATTGTGCTCTGCGAGTAAGTGTTTTCCATTGGTGCAGGGTTGCCAGGAGCAACGTTCTGAGTGCTAAATCTGTATCTATGAAAGGCTATTGGTACTATTTTGTCTTGACATTGGATTTGGCGATTAGGCGCCAAGGAGTGAATATGGGATCGCGAGAGCGAGGACCCTACGCTAGGCATACGCCACTCTTTGTTGAAACCTTCTATCAGACTAATGGTTCTGCTATTTTTTACGTATTCCCGATGGGATACGTTAACAAGGAAAAAGGAACAAATTAAATTGACTATATATTCATACAATTTATATATCAAATCACATATGGAATAACCCTTTAAAACATCTACTTATGAGATGTGTTTAAGCAAACCAAAGCACAATTGATTTGTAAACTGTGAACTATATATCTCTGTTTTAAGAATCTAAGATAGTATCATCTTAGAATTACTTGTGATTGAATCCATGAAGTAATATCTGAGCGTTATTATATCCAATACTTAAAATCTATATTTTTCAAAGTACACATAAATATTGTAGCAATTCCAGTTCCAATGTCTTAATCTGAATCGATAATCTACAATAAATTCATAACAATCTTGATTCACTATTTACTTCAAAAAGTATGAACGAATGTGGAATTTTGAATAATATTAAAATTACTAATGGAAGTAAAACATGCACAAGCAACAATATCATACCTCCCATATAACCATCAATTCTGACCAAGAATCATCTCAATCCAAAGCGTGTCACTATGGTCCTTTTTAAACAATATCATACTTCAAACTGTCCACAAGCAACCAATTCTTCAGCAAAACCTTAGAATGTTCTTAATAGTTTTTTGACAACTTTAGTGTAAAATCCCAAAAAAATCATGGCCAACAATTTCATTTTAAATTTCTAACAATAAGACATTTGTTTGTAAACAACCATAATGGCATCTCATAAGAAAACAAGTTATCCATAATCAAAACATGTCATGATAAAAATATTGTCAAAGTATAAATCCCGTAGATCACAAGTGTGGAAATCCTGGTATGATGCGCTGCAATCAAGCCGGATCCTTTCCCTTCGAAGAGGAAGTACCTGAAACCAAAACTGAAAACCGTAAGCACGAAGCTTAGTGATTTCCCCCATCATACCAGATACCATACAATAACATACTGCCAAGCATATCCGGGTGCTGGCCTACGCCTTTGGTCTCTTTCAACCTGTAACCACCGAGCATATATGGATGCCGGTCTACCCCTTCGGTATCTTTCAACCGATAACTACCTATTGTACTTGGGTATTGTCCCACCCCTTCGGTCTCTTTCAACTGGTAACTGTGTAGCATATTTGGGTGTTGGCCTACCCCTTCGGTCCTTTCGACCGGATCTGGGGACTATTTCACCCCTACCACTACCACATAAGTACTAGCATATAAACATAAACATATACTGCCTAGCATATCTGGGTGCTGGTCTATCTATTCGGCCCTATTGACCTGAAACATCCCAAAAATACGGCTCAAAATTTTCGTTTGAAAAATATTAAAAAACTATAATCATCCATAATCAATAAGAAAACCAAGTGTCACGTGTCTCAAAATATCATATAAAATACTGTATCAAAAACAAATGATAAAATATCAGAGTCTCAACAACCCAGGCTCAATATTGTGGTGTGTGCCATGCGATCACCCTAAGCTCTTTCCCTTGCTACCGGAAGTACCTAAAACCAAAACTGAAACTGTAAGCACAAAGCTTAGTGAGCTCCCCCAAACTACCACATACCATACAATAACACATATAACACATATTGGGCCTTGCCCACTGCATCGGGCCCCGCTCGACATCGGACTGAAGTCTGGCATAAATTGGGCCCCCCTTACTACATCGGGCCTCTCCCGACATCGGACCGAAGTCCGGAATAAATTGGGCCCCACCCACTGCATCAGGCCCCGCCCGACATCGGACCGGAGTCCAGAATAAACTGAACATAACATAAACATAAACATATAACATAATGACATATACTGCATCGGGCTTGCCCGACATCGGAAGAAAGTCATCCAGCATACATATCTACTTCTCGGGACCACCCCGACATACTGTAACTATATGAACGTGCCGACATTGGTGCCATAGACCTGTCCTACTGAAGGAAAACTCACCTCGTATGACTGACTGGTGTAACTCTGGGTTAGAAATCGCTGTCTGCTGCTCTGGCAACTCCCCGACTATAAATTTCATAAGGACACTAAGTCAAAAACTGATAAATATTCATAGGGTAAAATGAGCATTTTGCCCCTGGTCAAAGTCAACCTTCCAGGTTGACCAAACTCACGAGTCAACTTTGTGACTTACCGAGTCCTAGAACTCGGAAACATGGAAATCGCGACTCGATTCGCTGAGTCACCTCTTGACTCGACGAGTTCCTAAGCTACTTCCCATCACGATTTGTTGACTCACTCGTCGAGTCTTCTTCAGACTCACCGAGTCTTGGCATAATTAGAAAAGGTACAAGATCCTTCTACTCAACGAGTTCCTTAATCAACTCGCCAAGTCCTATGAACGTCATCGGGGTTCTTCATCGGACTCGTCTAGTTCCCCTATGAACTCTTCGAGTCCCTTGCAGATCTAACCTAGTTAGCTGGTTTCCCACTTCTACAACTCCAAAATACAGATGTAGGTTGTTTCTAAGCTCCATTTCTATAAAGTTGGAGACTTGATGGCTTTTCACTCCTCAAATGAACCCAAACACCATTTATAGCAATCTACTTTCATGAACAAGATCACAACTTGGATGGAAACGGGTTCAAGACCCTTTTTATGACTCTAGAGGCTACAGAAAAAGGGGAATTGTTTTGCAAACAACTCAAGAGAGCAACTTTTCCTAGCCAAAAGGATCAAAAAGATCCATGAATCCACATACAAGGAGATCTATGCTATAGTTCATCAAGCTGAGAGCTTTTTACCTCAGAAAGCTGCCAAAGATAAGTGTGTTCCTGTATACTGTTCTCTTTCCCCAAGATTTTTAGCTCCAAGCTCTTACAACTACCTTCAAAGGCACAAAACACACTCAAAAACTCAAGGGGGAGGCTCTCAAACGAACTAGGGTTTCTAGAGGACAGGGAGACTGATAAGGGAGGCCGAAAGGGGGGTTTAAGAGGTTTAAATAGGATGCAAAACCCTGAAAATAGGGTTTCCTCCTGGCAGGCCTACTCTTCGAGTCCATACTTGGAATCACCGAGTAGACTCTTTAAACCCCACGTCTTTTAAAGTATCTACTCGATGAGTTAGGGCTACCAACTCGTCGAGTAGCTCAAAATAAATATTTGAATAAATAAGGAATTGCGTACCACGAATGGGGCGTTACATGACTAGATACAAGACTATTCCTTACTGTCACTATCACATAATATCATACCATGATAGCACATAAAACATAACAGATAGTGACATTCCAGACAATAATCACTAAGACAATCATCTAACAACTCCTACTAGTGGGCCGACATTGTGACCTTAGACCTACATCTACTAGAATGTTACTCACCTCAATGTCGTGTAGTAGTTGAACTTCCTCGGTGCCCGGATCTACTCCTCTTGAACTCCTACACATAACAATTCCTTTCAATTCCCCTTCCACACTCATAACCCCTTCAAGGGTCAACTCAGGTCAAAGTCAAAGTCAAGGTCAACACTTTGGCCAAAGTCAACATCCAAGTCAAATTTGACACCCTGGTTGACTCAACTCGCCGAGTTGGTCCATCAACTCATCGAGTTCCATATACCAGAACTATCTGAAATCGCAATCCAACTCGATGATTTCTTCCACAACTCGTCGAGTTCCTCCTATTAACCATATCGGGACTTTTCCATTTAACTCGTCGAGTCCCTCCATGGACTCATCGAGTCCTTCCTTTACAGAATCAGGACATTTTCTCACAATTCACCGAGTTCGTCCTTGGACTCGTCGAGTTCTTCGACCTTCAAGTCCAAAAACCATGTCCAACTCGCTGAGTTATCTCCTAAACTCAATGAGTTCTCTCAAAACCAGAAAAGGTTGGGGGGCCACGACCGACTTGTCGAGTCGTATGAATAACTCGTCGAGTCCCCTACATGTCAAATCCATATAGTCGATTTTACTCAATTCCAATGCTTCTAATTCACAGATCTAGTATCCCTAGGCTAGCATAACTTGTAAAGTTGCTAACTTTACGTGCAAGCATGGTTTTATGAAGCTAGAACACCAAACCAAGCCATAAAAGAGTTCCAATGCATGGGATATGGCCATAGCTCAATAAAGGTGGCAACTTTAAGCTTTTTGAGCTCAAATGTTTCTAGATATGAAGTCGTCACTCTAATATGCACTCAAATCCCAAAAGTGGCTTTGAAATGGCCCAAAAATGATAATATGCAAGCCCTAAAGAAGATCTAAGTGATGGAAAGCCAAGGTATATGCTTTATACCTCAAGGAAGCTGGAAATGAAACCCAAGCTTGGGATCTACTGCCTTCTTCTTGAATCTCCAAGCCTTTCCTTTCTTCTCCAAGCTTAAAATCATCAAAAATGTCATAAAATAGCTCAAGAATACTCAAAAGTCGATTATGGTTTCATGAACAAGGTATGGAGGTGATGAAGGATGGAGTGAAGGCCATTAGAGGTGTTTAAATAAGGTGCAAACCCTAAAAATTATAGTTTCACTCTAGCAGTCCTACTCGTCGAGTCGGAGCTCCCCAACTCGGCGAGTAGACTTTGCCACCTGCATCCAAAACCATCCCTACTCGACGAGTTTGGGGCCTCCAACTCGTTGAGTCCCTTCATAAAAACATATAAAATTTATTTAAAATGTGTACTAGAGACCCGACATTACATTTAGTCGCATGCAATTCTAATCCTTTTCACACAATGCTAAAAGCATTTTAAAAATAGAATAATCGAATATTATAGCATATGTAGTTGACCCTATATCTGAAGCATATGGGACTGGACTCATTATTACTAGGGTCTAATATCTGTTCAATTCCTTGTTATAATATTTCCATATATAAAATACCCAATGTCATAATATTTCAACATGGTATGCCTTTGACTAAGTTCTATAGAATCTAAACCTTTAGACTTGAAAAGAATTATGAGTGCCCTCTCCCTTAAGTCCATCATAATGAAACATTTTCTGAACTTTTGCAATTTAGAACATGCAATACCAACATGACAATTATGTTCCCACTAGCTTTGACATATTCTCGGAAATGAACTGGACTTATAAAAATCAATACCCTTTGGCTTACTCATGGAAGTGAAGAATCCTATTTTATGATGCTTCGTCAAGCCTCTAATTAAGCTTCTTAAGATAATGCACTTTATCCGGATAATGTATGCGTTCAAACCCTTTCAAGACATGATAAACATATTTCCTGAAAGTTTAAACAATTCCTTGTCATTCTTCAGAATTCAAAATATGAAGAAGGATGTTGTAATCATATTGTGAGTTTGAGAATGCAATTAATACAAACAATATTCGAATTGATCTTTATCAGATCCTTAAAATCTATCAACAAAAGTTTTTCCTCATAATAATTTTCATGAATTAGAGCGAAACCTTTTGTCACCTAGATTCGAAGGTGCATATGTTCCCATCCATTTGGAACATTACTTTTCAACCTACATTCATAATACAAGGTTTAAGACAAACCAAAATCACATTTAGTTCTCCTTCATGGACTGAACTTCTCTTAATCTAAATTCTTGCTTTATGGCAGCTCAAAGGCCCATCAGTGCTTCCATGTTGTTAGCAACTCACCCATATTTATCAGTGTACTTTCACTAACCAGCGTGCTTAGCCTTTTAAATGAAAAAAAAAGAACTCATAGGCATTTTCAACTCAACTGGAAGTGCACATAAATTAGAATGTGTCAATAAACACGATAAGTTATCTATAACGTCCAAAAATTAAGACCAAACATTTTAATTTTTATATTAATAAACCATTATCCATAATCATAAAATAAAACCATAGTGAAAACAGATTACATGAAACAATATCCAAGTACAATCAGAGTCATATAACAAGCAGAACATCATGGTGTGTGCATTGCAATCATCCCGGGCTCTTCCCATTCGAACTAGAAGTACCCGAAACATAAAATAAGAACAGTAAGCACAAAGCTTAGTGAATTCCCAAAAATACGAAATACCATACAAGTAACGGGCTCTGCCCAATGAGTGTAATGGGCCTCGCCCTAACTTGCATAACGGGCGCCGCCCAATAAGTATAACGGGCCTTTCCCAAACTCGCATAACAGGACTCGCCCTAACTCGCATAACGGACCTCGCCCAGAACAGATACGTCAGTTATCGGGCTACGCCTAGCATCGGGCCCCACCCAACATACATACAAACATACAAATACATGAAAGTATCACAAATATAAATAGCATTCAGTATAATCATCAGGCCCCACCCAATATACATAAAGCATATAACACATACAAGAGTCACGCCGACAACTAGCATCCTAATCATAACAAACCATGGACCGGCATTGGTGCCTTCGACCCACCAAACACAATGAGAAAACTCGCCTTAGGCTACTGAATATAGCAGATAAATCTCGGTCAGCTGGTTCGGTAAATCCCAGCACAAACATCATTAAATACTATCCAATTGATAACTGGATCTCCACTCATAATCAAGAATCTAAACTACTTCTCCAAAATCCATGGTAAAAAGACCATTTTACCTTTTTCTTACTTGGCCCTAAACCAAGTCCCAATCCATTTACTCAAAAGGCCCAAATTCCAAAATGGCATCCCAAGGCCCATTAAGGCCTAACTTCCTAATTGGGCCCAAGTTCATAATGGATCTAATTCCAAGAAGCCCAATAGTCCATCCATGGCCTAAAGTTAGGAGTCTAATGACCCAATAAGGCCCAAACCCTAAAAGCCCCAAGGATGGTCCAAAATCATGAAGGTTAACCTGAAAGTCAAACATCTTAGTACGCTAGGCATACTCAGACTTACGCTTAGTGTACTCCTTCTGGGGTCAGTACACGCAACGTACGAGCTGGGTATGCCCTGCGTATTCCGCATACTATCAAACCAACTAATTAAGAACTTAATCGGTTAAGCCAATATACCAAAGTCTCATATCTGATTCTAGGAAGTGACTTAACACGTAAAGTTGGCAGCTTTACTCTCAGACATGACTTAATAATGCCCAAACTTGAAAAGAACAAAAAAAAAAAGAACCTAACTCTTGCATGGGCCAAGATATTTCATAAAGGTTTCATTTTTATGTATAAGAAACCTCAAATGTTATAAGATATAACCCCCATGGCTTCTAGAGTAGACCAATAACTCAAGTATAGCTCAAAAGACCCAAAAATGCATAAATAACACCCTAAGTTGGATCTAGCATAAAGAACCACCAAGATGAGGGATTTTTACCTCAAATGACTTGATAAGATGATGATGAATCTGGTTCTCTAAGATCCACTCCAAGAAATGAATCTTCAATGACCTTATATCTCTTCAATATCACAAGAAAACACTAATATTCTTCACAAGAGCTCAAGAACACTAAAATGGTGGCTAAGGGTCGAGATTAGGGTTTAGGAGATATGGAGGCTGATAAGAGCCAAGGCTCAACGAATATAATGAGATTATATAGGGGTAAAACCCTAAATATTAGGGTTGCTAGCTGGCCGGAGTACGCCCAACATACGTGGGTGCGTCTGCGATCCATCGAAGAGCCAATACACTCACCGTACCCATAGGGTACGCCTTGCGTACTGAGCTAGGGACCAAAATGACCAGTTTTACATAAAGGGTTAAAAGGAAACATACCAATACTTTCGAATGCTACAAATTCTCCCCCACTTGAATCAGTGTTCGTACTCGAAGTCCGCCGCTACAAATAATTCAGGGTAATGCTCCCTCACCTCGTCCTCTGGCTCCCACATCCATTCTAAGATTTTGCAATGTTGCCACTGAACTTTTACCAACTCAACAACATTGTTCCTCAAGGTTTTTGTCTTTCTGTCAAAAACCGCTATTGGTCTCTCAATATAATTCAGGCGATAATCCACTTGAATATCCTCTAAAGGAACCACTGCAAAATCATCCACTAAACATTTCAGCAAATGCGAGACATTGAATGTGTTATGGATTTGACTAAAGTCATTAAGAAGATCCAAGAGATAAGCAACCTGACCCATGCATACCAAACCCCTGAAAGGAACGATGTACCTAGGACCTAACTTCTCCCTCTTCCTGAATCGAATGGCACCTTTACAAGGTGACACCTTCAGGAGAACCATATCTCCAACCTGGAACTCTAAGTCTGATCGATGCTCGTCGACATAGCTTTTTTATCTACTCTATGTTGACTGAAGTCTACTCCAGACCTGCTGAATCAACTCAGTAGTCTTAAGTACCACTTCAGTACTCCCCATGAAACGTTGAGCGACCTCACCCTTGTATATCGGGGTCCTGCATTTCCTCCCATAGAGCATCTCAAAAGGAGGTCGATCAATGTTGGCGTGATAAGTGTTGTTATACGAAAACTATGCCAAAGTCATAAGTCCAATGGACCAATGAGGACCAAACCCTAAAATCCCAAAATATGGTCGAAACCCGTGAAGGTCAACCCGAAAGTCAAACAGCTGAGTATGCTAGGCATACTCAAACTTACACTTAGCGTACTCCTTATGAGGTTAGTACGCGTAGCGTACTAGCTGGGTACGCCCCGCACACTCCACATACTACCAAACTAACTCATTAAGCACTTAATTGGTTAAGCCAATATAGCAAACTCTCAGATCTGATTCTTGGAAGTGACTTAACATATAAAGTTCACAACTTTACTCTCATGCATGACTTATTAATGACCAAACTCGAAAAGAACTATAACAAAGAACCTAACTCTTGCATGGGCTAAGATATTTCATAAAGGTTGTAGTTTATGGACAAATGGACCTCAAATATGCTAAGATCTAACCCCCATGGCATCTAAAGTAGACCAATAACTCAAGTATAGCTCAATGGACCCAAAAATGCATAATACACCCTAAGTTAGATCTAGCATAAAGAACCACCAATATGAGAGCTTTTTACCTGAAATGACTTGATAAGGTGACAATGACTTTGGATCTCTAAGCTCCACTCCAAGAAATGAATCTTCAATGACCGTCTATCTCTTCAGAAGCTCAAGAAAACACTAAAATCCTACACAAGAGCTCAAGAACAGTAAAATGGTGGCTAAGGGTCGAGATTAGGGTTTAAGAGATATGGAGGCTGATAAGAGGCAAGGCTCAAGGGATATAATGAGCTTATATAAAGGTAAAACCCTAAAGATTAGGGTTTCTAGTTGGCCAGAGTATGCATCGCATTCTCCCACGTACGCCCAGTATACGTGGGTGTATCCATGATCCATCATAGAAGAAATACGCTCAGCGTACTCATTGCGTATGCCCTGCGTACTAAGCTAGGAACCAAAATGACAAGTTTTTACATAAAGGGTTAAAATGAAAGATACTAATACTTTTGAATGTTACATTATCAACCTTAGGTAGCTTGCTAGTGATAACTAAAATGATCATTGATGGTTGACTCTTGAAACTCTCAATATCAATATGACTCCCACTGACTTCTTGACATATGAGTTTTTCTCTCAAGAAACTTTCCTTGATGAGCTAAGAAAATATTCAAAAGTTCGTGCAAATTTCCAACAAGAAAGACACTTCATAAAATAGGTCTCAATTTATCTTTTTTTTTTCTCGATCAACAAAAACATCACATCTCTAATTCCAAGTGAAAAGGAATCCCCCATGGTCTTTAGCTGGGAAGCCATGGGCTCCCCCACATGGTCTTATATCCAAATGGCATGAGCTCCTCCCATGGTCTTTACTTGAAAAGTCATGGGCTTCCCCACATGGTCTTACATCCAAGTGGCATGGGCTCCCCCCATGGTCTTCCCTACAAGTATCACATATATAGCTAGCATAACACTTAGCATAACTAACTATCATACCACGTATCTCTACAATCAACAAGTTTACCATATATCACAAAATGGGCAGGCCTTGGTGGCTTCAACCCATTGGTATGGTGAGGAGACTCACCTCTCGTGAATACTAAACTGAAAAGATAAGATCAGATAAGTCCCACACACTACTCCAACTCAACTGCCTATAATCATCATGTGATTAACTTGTCACAATCCCGAAATACCATAGATACCCTCAAAGTCAATCCTAGTCAAAGTCAAAGTCAAAAGTCAAGGTTAATAGTCCATGTTGACCTCAACTCGTCGAGTGCATCCAATATCCCATCGAGTTACCTGAGTAACTCTTCAAATCGCTGAGTCACTTGGGGAACTCGTCAAGTTCCTTAATGTCTAGAAGACCGAAAACTCATGTAGGCCGAAAACTCTAATCTCCACAAAATCACTCATAATCTCGAAAATGGTTAAACCCTACTCGAATCGTCGAGTTGGTTAAGGGTCTCATCGAGTCCCTTCAATCCTTTTTGTGTTCAGACATTTTTAAGCCACCTAAAGCTTCAAATTGCAGATCTAGCTTCCTAGGGAATGGTTTCTACATAAAGTTGCAAACTTTACGTGCATGTGAGCTCTTAAATGCCAAAACCAAGCTAAGGCAGGGGTTTTAGCCAAAGAGAAGGGCTAATGCTTGATAAATTTAGTGACTTTATAACTCTAAGGACTTAGAGGAGTCCAGATCTGAAGTTACAACTTCATATCATGCCCAGTACCCAAAAATGCTCTAGAAACATACAAAAACTTACCTTAAACCTAAGAAAAAGGGGATCCAATGCTAGAATGATCAAGGTAACAACTTGTTACCTTCAGATGGATGCCCAAACGTTGTAGATGTTGGATCTACAAGCTCCTTCCCATTCCAAGCTTCTCAATCTTCAAACTTCTTCAACAAAATCACTCTTTTAGTCTCACAAGCACAAGGAAGCAACAAAGAACGGTTAGGGTTTCTTCTTTGGGTAATGAAGTGGTAAGGGAGGCCATAAGAGCTGGATTAAGTCCTTTATATAGGATGCAAACCCTAAAAATGAGGGTTTCTCTTTACAGCGCCTACTTGTCGAGTCAGGGCCCTCTGACTCATTGAGTAGGATCTAAATCCCGCTTCCTCATAAATCATCTCTACTCGAAGAGTTGGAGCTCCCCAATTCGTCGAGTTCCAACACAAAACTATAACATCTATTCCAAATATTACTCAGTTCAATTAATTTTCAGGGTTTTGGGCGTGGACTTGGCAAGTTGGGAGTCCAACTCGTAGAGTAGAGAAATGATTTATGCACGCGGGAACGGGACCTACTTGATGAGTCAGAGGACCCGACTCAGTGAGTAGGAGCTGTAAAGAGAAAACCCTAATTTGAGGGTCTACACCCTATATAAGAATCATAACCTGCCCCTTGTGGCCTCCCTTAACACCTTACTACCAAGAGAAAATCGTTTTTGGCTGTGAACCTCCTTGAGTGAGACTAAGAGCTTGGTTTAGCAACTTTGGTTTATTGGAGAACGAATTTAGAAGAAGGAATGAGAAGGGAAGCAGTAGATCCGGCATCTAAACTACATTGGTCACCATTTTAATGTAAAAAGTCGTTACCTTGAGCTGTAGATTCTTAGATCTCTTCTCTTTCAAGTATATGACCATTTTGGGGCAAAGTGGAGTCCAAACTCAGATCTGAACCTATCACAAGGATATGATTCCAGATCTGGGCCCTTTTAGGTCCCCAATGACATAAAGTTGATCACTTTGTGTAGTCTATCCACTTTCCATGCACACAAACCTTGAAAGGAGCCTAGTTTTGAAGATATAGCCTTGGGAAACCTTACATGCATGTAAAGTTTGAAACTATACATGGAATCTGCACTAAGAGAGCTTAGATCTAGAATTTGGGACCTTAGATCCCACTGAAAAGGGACCAAACATGAAGGAACTTGTTGACTTCCTCATCTGACTCGGCGAGTCAAGAGGGTTTTTCCCGTTTTCGGTATCCAGGGTGTTTTCGGTGGAAAACAGGGTTTTTGGCTATATGAGTTTTTGGTTTGAGTAAGGTTTTCGGTTCAGGGCTCATAAGTTTTCGAGGTACTCAGCAAGTTGCTGGATGTACTCGACGAGTAGAGGTCAGCATGGACTGTTGACCAGGGTTGACTCTGAGGGTACTTATGGGATTGTGATAAGTTAATCACTTGATAAATATAGGTAGTTGAGGAGGAGTAGCATGTGGGATATACCTGACTTTAGCTTACCAGTTCAGCATTCGAGAGGTAAGTCTTCTCACCATACCATTTTACAAGTTGGTATCAGAGCCTTGGTTTGAGGGATTCGGGCACACTCTCGGGTGTGTCAGGACTCAAACAAAGGAAATGGTAAAATTGTTATAAAAAATAAAATAAAAAGCTTTTCAAGAAAGGAAAAGATGAGAGTGAAACGTGCGTGATCAGCCGAGCCAAGTAAGTAGTTCCCCAATGTGTTAGCCATGTATACTGATATTCGAGCTTTGATGATCATATGGAAATTGCTATGTGTATGCTTTGAAAATTGTATACGGTTAGGAGCTTATAACCTTAGAATGGTTGATTTGGCATTATTTCTTGTTCCTTGTTATGTTGTGGTCCTAGGGTAGCATCTTTTATTCGAAAGTCTATTTGATCATTTTCTATGTATAATTTGCATTCATAAAGGCAACCAGATATGATTTGTATGGGTAGAGAAAATCTTAGGACAACCTAGGATTTGAGATATGCTGAAGTCTGTGGGATGTGATTTATTTTGGGATGAATTGAATTTATCAGGTAGAGCATTGGGAAAGGTACAGGTAGGTGTGGAAGGTAGTATTGGGCTCGTAATACTGAAAGCACAAAACCTGTACCCGAAACAATGTTAGATCTAACAACTCCAAGGAGTATCGGTGTGGGAATATCCCTTGCATGGATATCCTGATCGTTATGGTTTATGAAATTATAGTTCAGCATGGTGGTAACACGATTTGGAGTAGGAGGATCAGGATCAGGATCAGGATCTGCATCTGGGTTGGTGACACTACCAAGCCCATTGATGAGAGGCTGCGTGAGCTCATTGCAGCCAAGGTGATGAAGGGTATCCTTGATGCTACCCCAGTTATCTTTGGTACAGTCAAGGAAGGTATGATGAAGATCATGGAGGAGAGGCTCAGACGTCCAGAGCCAAAATTGTTGTGGGTTAGGTTGGGGCTCAAACTCCTTCATTCTGGGAGTTCAAAGCGTGCGGAGCGCCAGAGTTTTCAGGGTCCGGGACCCCATCGCAAGTTAACGCTGGGTGGTAGACATGGAAAATGCCCAGCACACGAGTTTTTTCCCAGATGTAGCAAATGTGGGATTTGCCTCGTGTACGTTGAGGGATTGTGCCCGGGATTGGTGGGACGAAGTGAACAGACAGGTGGGAGCAGCCGGTGTGGTTGAGATAACATGGTTCAAGTTTGTTCAACGTTTTGATATGGAGTTTGCACCACCCGTTGAGGTGAAACAGTTGGTGAAGGAGTTTCATGACTTACAGCAGACCACCGAGACGGTGGCGAAGATCACCGCCAAGTTTTGGGAGCGAGACTTGTTGATTCCCCAGTAAACTACTGATGAGGATATGAGATAGAAAAGGTATCATTCCATGTTGAGGGATGATATCAGGGAGTTTGTGAGCTTTACAGGGTCTAAAACCCTGAACAAGATGGTGGAAAAGTCCCGTGAGCGGGAAATGGAGTCGGACTCCCGCACCAAGCAAAAGTCTGAGCAGGCACAGGCAGCAGCAGGTCAGGCTAAAACGCCTAAGATCTTAGATTCATATAGTGGGGGACAATAGGGATGTGGCCGGTGTGCCAAGTGTGGGAGATTTCAGGGTGCGGTTTGTCGGGGGTCGGGCCCGACATGTTATACGTATGGCCACCAAGGCCATGTGAGTAGGGATTGCCCCAAGGAGGGTTTTATTTGTTTCCACTGAAACCAGATTGGCCATAAGAATGCCGAATGTCCAAGGTTTCAAGGAGGGGGGAGGGGAGCAGTGGCGGTGCCTGCACTCGTCATGATGAGGATTACAGATGGCCGGCCTGTTAAGGCCGATGCTCCCACGGTGAAGAGCCGCGCATTTCAGTTAACCACTGAGGAGGCTCGGGTAGAGCCAGACATTATAGATGGTACATGTTTTCTCTTATCTTCCCTACGATTATTTGTATTGCTTATGTGTACACTTGCTTATATGTAGGGACCTTTTTGGTCAATGGTATGTCTGCTCACGTTTTGTTCGATTCGAGAGCTACCCGATCGTTCATGTCTCTTGCGCTTAGCAAGAAGTTTTGAGATGCACCGGGGACTTTGGATTACCTGCTTGAAGTAGAGATCGCATACGACCGCATGGTGAGTACAGCGAGGGTGTATCAAGATTGTGTCTTGAATGTGCTTGGGGAGAGGTTCCGTGTTGATCTAGTCCCAATACCGTTGCGAGGACTAAAGGTAATTGTTGGGATGGACTGGTTGGGGGCCAATGGGGTCATGATTGACTGCAAGCTCCAGCTAGTGAGGGTTCGAACCGCAAGTGGGGGAGAACTGGTTATAGATGGTGAGAGGGCCTCGCTGGGGCCAACTCTCTGTTCGACTGTGAAGGCTAGAAGACTTCTGCGGGGATGTATGGGATTTCTGGCTTATATTGTGGATACGAAGGTTGAGACCATGATGGATGTGGGCAATGTGTCGATTGTATGGGAATCTTGGTACGTGTTTCCCGAAAATTTTCCAGGGGTGCCTCCGGAGAGGCAGGTGTAGTTTCATATTGATTTAGTGATGGGTGCCGCCTTGATAGCAAAGACACTGTACCAGCTAGCATCGCTCGAGATGCAAGAATTATCTACGCAGCTTCAGGAGGTGCTAGACCTAGGGTTCGTCTGTCCGAGCAGTTCCAAGTGGGGAGCACCGATTATGTCCGTGAAAAAGATGGATGGATCACATAGGATGTGCATTGATTACCAAGAGTTGAACAAACTAATGGTGAAAAACCATTATCCGTTGCCGAGGATCGATGACTTGTTCGATCAGTTGCAGGGTGTGTCATGGTTTTCCAAGATTGATCTTTGGTTGGGGTACCATTAGATGAGGATTTGGGATGATGATATACCAAAGACAGCTTTCAGGATGCAGTATGGACATTATGAGATTGTGGTAATGCCGTTTGGGCTCACCAATGCCCCGAAAACATTCATGGATCTCATAAACAGAGTATGTAGACCGATGTTGGATCGGTCAGTGATCGTTTTTATTGATGACATCCTGGTCTATTCTAAGACTAGGGAGCAGCATAAGGAACATCTGAGAGAAGTATTGGAGACCCTGAGGGTGAAGAGGCTGTATGCCAGGTTCTCCAAGTGTAAGTTGTGGCTGCGAGAGGTACAATTTTTGGGGACATCATCAACGAGGATGGCATTTCGGTTTATCCAACCAAGGTTGAGGCAGTGATGCGATGGAAAGTACCAAAGAATGCCTCTAAGATCTATAGCTTCTTGGGTTTAGCGGGATATTGTCGGAGATTTATTCAAGATTTCTCCAAGATTGTTGTGCCATTGACCCGCTTGACCAAGAAGAATGTGACTTTTCAGTAGGGCACAGATCAACAGTTGGATTTTGAGAACCTAATACGGAGGCTATGCAAGGCCCTGATTCTGGTACTACCCGATGGGTTAGAGGATTTGGTGGTGTATTATGATGCATCAATTTCGGGGTTAGGTGCAGTACTAATGCAGAGGGGGCATGTGATAGCTTACACCTCGAGACAGTTGAAGCCTCATGTGGTAAACTACCCCATTCACGACATAGAACTTGGGGCAGTGGTGTTTGCCCTCAATATTTGGAGGCACTACTTGTATGGAGTGCGGTGTACCATCTGTACCAATCAAAAGAGTTTGAAGCATTTGATGGATCAAGAGAAACTCAACATGCAACAAAGGAGGTGGTTGGACATGCTAGAGGACTATGATTGTGAGATCCAATACCACCCAGGGAAGGACAACGTACTAGCCGATGCTTTGAGCTGCAAGGCGGCAGGTTCCCTGATTATGAATGTTTGTTTGAGGATGACGGTGATATCTCCATTGTTGGATATGATCAAGGAGGCCCAGGTTGAGGGTGTGAAGAAGGAAAATTAGAAGATCGAGCGGATCCGGGGACAGTATCCTTTGTTTGTTAAGGATAGCCGAGGTCTTCTGACACAGTGTGGCCGGGTATGGGTACCGGTAACCGAAGGAGTGAGGCATAAGATATTAGAAGAGGGACATAAGTCCAAGTTCTCTATACATCCGGGGGCTACGAAAATGTATAAAGACTTGAGGCTGAATTATTATTGGCCCTGCATGAAGCTGGAGATTGCATGGTTTGTGGAACGGTTCTTGACCTGCAGAAAGGTCAAGGCCGAGCATCAGCAACCTCATGGCGAGGTTCAGCTGCTACCCATTCCCATGTCGAAGTGGGAAGAGATCACTATGGACTTCATCATTAAGTTGCCTCAGACAACAAGGGGTGTTGACGCCATTTGGGTAATCATGGACAGATTGACGAAGAATGCTCACTTTATTCCAATCTCTAAGAACATCTCCACGGAGAAATTGGCGGAAATTTACATGCGCGAGGTGGTGATTAGACACAGGGTGCCGGTGTCAGTAATTTCCGACCAGGATGTTTGATTCACCTCTAGATTCTGGAGGAAGTTTCATGAGGAACTGGGCACTCAGTTGCACTTTTGTATGGCATACCATCCCCTAACGGATAAGCAGAGCAAGAGGGCGATCCATACACTAGAGGATATGCTGCAAGCATGCGTGTTGGATTTTGGAGGGAGTTGGGATACATACCTCCCACGGGTAGAGTTTTCATACAACAATAGTTACCATGCCAGCATTGACCGACCACCGTTCGAGATGTTGTATGGTCGGAGGTACAAAACCCCTGTTTGTTGGGGTGAGGTAGGGAACCAAGCCTTGGGGAGCACCGAGGTGGTGCTCAAGACGACCGGGCTGATTCAGCAGGTGTGCAACCGGTTGCGAGTCGTGCAAAGCCATCAGAAGAGCTATGCTGTTCGGCGACGATCAAAATTTGAGTTCAAGGTGGGGGACTTTGTGCTGCTAAAAGTATCCCCCTTGAAAGGGGTCATCATGTTTCGGAAGAGGGGCAAGTTAGGACCATGCTATATAGGCCTGTTTAGGATCATGGCCAGAGTAGGCAAGGTGGCATATCGTTTGGAAGTGAATCATTGACGAGGCCGCAATCATTTCCTTGGACGACATTCAGGTGGATAAGAGCCTTAATTACATCAAGAGTCCGGTTTTAGTCTTAGATAGGAAGACTGTGGTTCTTCGGAACAAGGTACTTAAGCTAGTAAAGGTGAAATGGCAGCACCGAAGGGGCTCCGAATGGACTTGGGAGCCAGAAGAGGAGATGCGGGATCCCTATCCAGAATTATTCACTTCACCAGACTTCGAGGACGAAGTCTAGTTTAAGTGGGGGAGACTTGTAACATCTGTTCCAGGTATTACTCGGTTCATTTAAATTCCAAGGTGTTAGGCATGGACTAAGCGAGTTGGGAGTCCAACTCGTCGAGTAGAGGAATGATTTATGCATGCGGGAACGAGACCTACTCGACGAGTCAGAAGACCTGACTCGGTGAGTAGGAGATGTAAAGAGAAAAACCTAATTTGAGGGTTTTCTCCTTATATAAGAATCATAACCCGCCCCTTGTGGCCTCCCTTAGCACCTTACTACCAAGAGAAAATCGTTTTTGGCTGTGAACCTCCTTGAGTGAGAGTAAGAGCTTGGTTTAGCAACTTTGGTTTGTTGGAGAAGGAAGTTAGAAGAAGGAACAAGAAGGGAAGCAGTAGTTCCGGCATCTACACTGCATTGGTCACCATTTTAAGGTAAAAAGTCGTTACCTTGAGCTGTAGATTCTTAGATCGCTTCTCTTCAAGTATATGACCATTTTGGGGCAAAGTGGAGTCCAAAATCAGATCTAAACCTATCACAAGGATATGATTCCAGATATGGACCCCTTTAGGTCCCCAATGACATAAATTTGCTCACTTTGTGTGGCTTAGCCACTTTCAATGCACACAAACCTGAAAAGGAGACTAGTTTTGAAGATATAGCCTTGGGAGACCTTGCATGCACGTAAACTTTGAAACTTTACATGGAATTTGCACTATGAGAGCTTGGATCTAGAATTTGGGACCTTAGATCCCACTGAAAAGGGACTGATCATGAAGGACCTCATCGAGTTTCTCATCTGACTCGGCGAGTCAAGAGGGTTTTGCCCATTTTCGGGATCCATGGTGTTTTCGGTGGAAAATGGGGTTTTCGGCCATATGAGTTTTCGATCTGAGTAGGGTTTCGAATGAATGGGTTTAGGTTCAGGGCTCATAAGTTTTCAAGGGACTCGGCGAGTTACACAGGTAACTCGGCAAGTGGATGAAATACTTAAAGAACTCGACGAGTTGCTGGATGCACTCGACGAGTAGAGGGCAACATGGACAATTAACCTTGATTGTTGACCAGGGTTGACTCTGAGGGTATTTATGGGATTGTGATAAGTTAATCACTTGATAAATATAAGCAGTTGAGGAGGAGCAGCATGTGAGATATAACTGACTTTAGCTTACCAGTTCAACATTCAATAGGTGAGTCTTCTCACCATACCAATGGGTCTAAGGCACCAAGGCCGACCCATTTTATGATATGTTGAATATTGATTGCTTATACGTTATGATTAGTATGATATTTAATTGGAAGACCCCGGGGGTTCTCGTGGGATCAGTATAAGACCTTGGAGGGTTTCCAAGGTATCCTAATATATTTGCATGATTAGTATGTATGATATTGCTTGACAGGAAGACCATGTGTGGGTTCCCATGGCAGGAAGACCATATGGGGATTCCCATGGCAGGAAGACCATGTGGGGGTTCCCATGGCAAGTAGTAAGACCACATGGGGGTTCTAGTGGCACAAGGTGTAAGACCCTGGAGGATTTCTAGAGCTTCCTTGTATGTTGTATGCATGGCTTATGTGGTAGAGATAGCTTTATAGCCAATGTGATATGTGTTATGTGGATTATATGTGGGGTATGCTCTAGGGGACTTACTAAGAATTAGCTTACAGTTTGTGGATTTGTTTCAGGCACATCAAAGCCCAAGGGCAAGGGCAAGGCTTGATGGCGTGGCGTGCACTCTCTCAGGCATTTTTACGGGACACTGTGATATTTTGGAATAAAAGTTGTATATGACTTGTGTTTTGAAAACAATTATGTTTGCATTTCGTAAATATGGAAATGTGTTGATTAATCAAAAATCAAAATTTTCTTTGAAAAATTGGGTCATTACAAAAACCCTAAAACTTAAGAAAATTTAAATGATACCTAGAACGGGTGTTACACTAAGATCCTTCAGGTACTTTGGGCAGCCTCGCGACCAATGTCCCTTAAATTTGAAATAGAAACAAACGGACTCTTCGGGTTTAACACATGGAATGATCCCAAAACAAGCCTTTCTCTTAACCATATGATCAAACGGTTTGACCTTAGATGAAGCGTTTCCATTGGGAAGAGAAATATTTTCTTGATCACCATTGCCAATGTTCATGGAAACCTTGGAATCAGACCCTATAAGCATCTATGCTTCAGATATGTTCCTAAGCATTTCTACCTCAGCAACCACCAACATCTGGGTCAAATCTATCATGTTCACATCAAGATTTCTCATATGAAATTTCTCAACGAACTGACCATATAACTCAGGAAGCAAGATAAGAACCAAATATATGGCTTGATCCATTGGAAATAAGCCACCCATACTATCCAGTTCGTCAATGTACAAATTCATTTTTAGAATGTGCACACACACAGAATTTCCATCATCATGTTTACTTGCCAAAAGGGCTTAAGTTATTTCATATATTTCAACTTGTGACATTGGAAGAGTTACAGGAGGAGGAGGATGTGGTGGAAGAGTTGAAGAGAGATGATGTCTAGTTCCATAGTTTCCTAAGGAAGGGAAGACATATTCACCTTGGCTTGAAAGTGGAAGATCATCTTCAGAAGATTGAGGAAACCCATTTCCATAAGAATGAGAAAGACCATTATTATCTTGCTTCGACATCTAAAATTAAGAGAAGAGAGCACTCAAGTTAGTTTATTATAATCCTTAATTCTTAACCCATAACTAAATTAAGACTAGGATTCAAATTTTCGATTCGAACTTTGAAGAGGGATGTCGTAATCAAATTCGAATCTATTTTAGGTTGGTAGAACATTTCGCCAATTTCAATCACATGAAACTCCTAGATCTTCTGAGATTCACTAAATCATATTAATGACATGTTTAATCTCGATTATGCTCTTACCAATTATGATTGGGATGCCGAAGATCACAATTATGATGTGAATAACCATGCAAACTTTCTTGACAAACTTGAGGTCATTTATCATCTCGAATTGATGTGTCGGTTAACCACACACGCTCCATAATTAATGATAATTTTCGATTTGTCCATCACCTCAACATTATTGTCCCAAATTAGTGTTTCCGTTAATCACGCATGCTCCACTAACAACATATAAAGAGTGATGTAACACCCATAAGAATCATGCCAAATTTGAACTTTTTAAAATCATTTCAAAGCCATTAAATCATTACAAACTTGTTTTCAAAATGTATAATATCAGATTTTTCCCAGAAACATAAACAAAACATTATACGATCACGCTTTCTTCTTACCGCGATCCCCTGATGTACCTGAAACAATAAACTAAAACTGGAATCCCGAAAGATTAGTGAGTTCGCCCAAAATACCCATACACACAACCATACACATATAATTATAAACAACATACTGTAGGTCCAGTCAACCATCGGGTTGGAATACCCCAGGCCCTCAACCATCCGGTTGGAATGCTAACATACTATGGGTCCAATTATCCTTAGGATGGAATACCCCAGGCCCACAACCAACAGGTTCGAATGCCCACATACTATGAGTCCAATCACCCTTGGGATGGAATACTCACGACCCACAAGCAACAGGTTGGAATGCCTACATACTATGAGTCCAATCATCCTCGGGATGGAATACTCACGGCGCACAACCAACAGGTTGGAATGCCCACATACTATGAGTCCAATCATCCTTGGGATGGAATACTCACGGCCCAAAACCAACAGGTTGGAATGCCCAGGTCTATTGGCCTTCGCACAAAGCAGATAAGACTCAACCGCCAAACAAACATGTGCACATATAACAGATAATCACATAACAGTCCATAGACAACAACTAATCAAATGGATCATACCACATAGCACATAATACCAACCTATCTATCAGGATACCGATCCAACAGATCATACCACATAACATATCCAGATAACAATCCAAAGGGTTGGCCTTGGTGCCCTAGACGCTTGAGTATAGTGAGGATAACTCACCTGGCATTGCTGAAGTCCAGCAAATAAAACTCCAGCTACTGGTTGATAGATTCCCGAACGGTCAACATCAAACAATACCCGATTAATAATTGGGTTCCAAGCCCAAGGTCCAACTCACACTCCAAAGACCCAAAAGTCAAGTAATGGGCCAAAGCCCAATATATGGAAAATTGGTCCCAAACCTTTACAAGGTATTACTATAAGGCCCAACCATTTAGTCCAGTTCAACATTCAACATTCTAATGGTGAAATATCACATAATCATAAAGGCCCAAACTATGTCCCATATATGGCCTAATTTTCCAAATTGGGCCCAAACCCTCAAATGGGCCTTAGCCTAAAGCCCATCAATGTATTCTAGTCCACTTAAATTAGATTTTGTCCTTCAAATCATTCCTTACCACTCCTTACACGCCCAACTACTCAAGTAACATGGTTACCTTCCTAGGTACACCCTAGCCTTTCCAGGGTAACTGTGACTAACCTTCGCAAAGCCCTAAAATCTGCTGGTAAATGAATTCCTCATGATAAGATCACATCTACTTCGTCTGCAATCTGCTATCTCGAGATGGTCTGAATCCCTGGTAGACCACTCATACTTAATCATTATACCAAGTGACTAAAGCACCGAGCTGCCTGAAATACTAAACTTCCTGAAATGGTATGCAGCCACATGGTTGCTTTCCAAAATCTACCTAGACCTGCCCGGTCTCAATTTGCTCACCAATCCTCTAAAATATTGGGTTCCGACCCAGCTGCAGAGCCAAACACATGACCTACGAACGAAATACTTCTCTGGAACTAGTTGCCACTAGTTATCATGCCATTATGGTTCTAACAACCTTCTGACCCAACCGATCGGGTCCATGCGTCGAATCCTGACGACACCAAATCATAATTGTAGTGATGTTCCTACATTCTTATCACTGGATTAACTAGATCTAATCCCTCTAGGGAGATCCATAAACTAATCTATGGATTTC
Organism: Lactuca saligna; assembly: GCF_052625555.1. Classification (NCBI taxonomy): domain Eukaryota; kingdom Viridiplantae; phylum Streptophyta; class Magnoliopsida; order Asterales; family Asteraceae; genus Lactuca; species Lactuca saligna. The sequence continues at coordinate 73,974,094 of NC_136419.1, read as the reverse complement.
CATATCCTCACTGCTACATCCGAACCGGTGGGTGATATTGTTCCTTCCGCGTTCTAGCAACACGCTCATACTATCTACCAACATAGTGAATGATGCGGCTACACCCACAAACTTACATCACTCTAGAACTATTTGCTAACCTTGTGAATGCTACGGCTACACTCGCAGACTTACAACACTTCTCATAGTATCTGCCAATCTGGTGAATGCTACAGCTACACCCGCAGACTTACAACACTTCTAGCACTATCTGTTGCTAGTGAATGCTACGGCTACCCCCGCAATCTGACAACACTTTCCATACTACCTGATCTCTAGTGAATGCTATGGCTACCCCCGCAATCTTACAACACTTTCTATACTACTTGATCGCTAGTGAATGCTACAGCTACCCCACTCCCCCCCAATCTTACAACACTTCACATACTACCTGATCGCTAGTGAATGCTACGGTTACCCCGCAGTCTTACAACACTTTCCATACTACCTGATTGCTAGTGAATGCTACGACTACCCCCGCAGTCTTACAACACTTCCAATACTACCTGATCGCTAGTGAATGCTACAGCTACCCCCGTAGTCTTACAACACTTTCCACACTAGCTGATCGCTAGTGAATGCTATGGCTACCGCTGCAGTCTTACAACACTTTCCATACTAGTCGAACATGCACTCGACCTAACACACAACTGAACTTAATTCATGGCTAAAATCCCAACCTGCTTTCCCAAATTTTGCTATCAAGCACCGAGAAGACACGATTCCCATGCTGGGGAGTTTTACCGAACTCCCAACTCACACAACCCTCAAACCAAACAACCACTTGGGTTGTCTTCCTTCCTGACAATGATGCAAAACTTATCATGTTTTCAAAACCAATCATGCTTTTGCATTCTAGGTTGATTCTCCCCCACTTAGATTCAACTAAGTCTTCATAATACATGTAAATTTGAGAATTCACAATCCTTCTTACTTTCTAACGATCGATCTGATGACAACCAGACCTTTCCAACTAGTACTACTTTACTAGCCAACCCCAAATGATCATACACTTCTAAAACTAGATGAACACTTCCTGAATCCTAGGGAAACCAACAGTCCCTAATGCCCAAATGATTCCACACCCAAATCTTGAAATCCAAAGATAGATGCTCCAACTAATGTCTCAACAACGAACTACTTCCCTTGGCGCTTTCCTCTACCAATCAATAATAGTTACTAAAACCACTGAATCCTGACAATGCTGAATAACCATCCTGTGGGACCCTGTCCACAGACCTCCCATATAATACCCTTCTTCCCAAAGTGCTCCAACAAATCTCCTGCTCTCGGCTCTAGAAATCATATCATTCAGGGTCTCGCACCCTAACTCACTCACCAGCTCGATCACTCATAATTGAACTGTAGTAGCTAAAACAACCTTTGCCTTAAATCGGCTGAAAACTACTCCCAAGACATAGTCTCCAATACCTAGAAGTGAAATAGATTTCACAATCAATCCTTCTTGTCAGATGCAAGAGATCCAAGGTGAATCGGATCTTAGCTCCTATGGTTGGAATGGTAATCGCGTACGCCTCACAAGTTACTCATGCCACATCGACCAACCTGCGCTCACTAGCGCTAAAATATTGTCGCCAACCCCTGCGACTAACTGACCCAAGCTGGAACATAACCTGATCCTGGGGTCCCAAGTCTGCTCACTCCTTCGAGCTCGAAAACTGAAAGGGAATAATCCTTGCCCTATAAAACGACATTCCAATCCATCAATTAACCATTCTACTTCCAGCTGCAAAACTCCATCTGAACATAATCATCACCCCCTCTAGAGTCCGAGCGACTCATATTCCGGCCTCGAGCAAAACCCCCGAAGCTACAATTCCAGAAACTTTTGCGATAGCCACTCCCGCTCAGCTTGTGGAATGTAATGTGTAAAGAATATCTCCCTTGTCCCAAGTAACTACAGCCCTCTACTCATAAGAATATGTCCCACTAACAAGTCTCGGTACTAGAAAGCTCGACCAACTCCTACCCTTGTCGTCGTTACAGCTGTTATAGCTGTCGCGACAACCGTCTCGGCAATCGCTGCATAGCGCTCGTCGAAATACTCAACCATGGTGGTCTTAATAGACCCAAACATCTTCGGAAACTGTTCCCGGACAACCCCGATCACCTCTTCTCGGATGATCTCACTAACACGACCCTCTGTCAATGCTGGCCTATTGTAACATCGCAAATTATCAAGCCAAAAAAATTTGTTTTAAAGTAAGTAGCTTATAAAATCATTTACCAAAACATACTCGATAACATATCAATCCATAAAAACATAATAGTCATATCTCAATATCATATCATCAAGTAGTCATAAAAATCAGAGTACAAACCCATGAATCATAAAATGTGGAAATCTGGTGTGCGTGTGATGTGCGGTTACCGCGCCGACTCCTTTCCCTTCGCTGAAGAGGTACCTGAAACAAAAGTGAAACTGTAAGCATGAAGCTTAGTGACTCCCCCCATCATACCACATACCACATAATAATAATATTCCTCGGTATCTTTCAACCGGTAGTCAGGAACTAACCTCCCCTTCAGTATCTTTCAATAGGTAATCGACAGCTAACCTCTCCTTTGGTATCTTTCAACCGGTAACCGGGGACTATTTCACCCCTACCACTATCACATAATAATGTGTCACGATGATACTACTAGACATGCATGGGTACTATCCACCCCTTCGGTATCTTTCAACCAGTAACCGGGGACTATTTCACCCCTACCACTACTACACATATATCATAGCATCCTAGCACATAAATATAACAGATTCAACATAACAGACGATTATCATAAAGAAAATCATCTTTACTACATTCTCCTACTAATGGGTCGGCCTTGGTGCCTTAGACCCATTTCTACTGGAAGGTAACTCACCTTGTAAACTGCGTGTCGAATCTTGCGAAAGTAATCTCTAACAGTTGCTCCGATGACTCCCGGCTATCATAGACACGTAACACTCAATCAGGGTCTATAACCTTATTTAGCGTAAAATGACCATTTTACCCCTTGGTCTAATTGCGAAATACTTAAGTCCTAATTCTAGATTATTAGGCCCAACTCTCCTATGGCCCATTAAGGATTTCCTAAGGGCTCACTAATTGTCCAATTTCTGATTTGGGCCTATCCCCCAAATCGGCCCAAAATTTCCAAGTCCAACATAATAATTTCCAAGGGCCCAATCTTGGCCCAAAAGGCCCAATACTCAAGTTCCGAATTCTTAAGTCCAAAATTATAGTTCACAGTGGGCCATGGGGCCCAAAAGTCCGAGCCCATTCTCTTAAAGCCCAAAAGCCCCATTTTTCCAATCTATATGCGTACACACGGCGTACCTGGCATGTACTCCCAACGTACGATGGCCTTGACCAAAACGGGGAGTTGACCTAGTACACGCGGTGTACCAGGGAGTATGTCCAGCGTACTGGCCAGCTTCTTTAGGGCTTCATTTGTGGCTTAATCAGTTAAGTCCATACGTCCAAAACGTAGATGCAGGTTCTTTAAGACCTCCTAAGCCATAAAATAACAAACTTTATATGCTTGCATGCATGGTTGGGGTCAAAATATGATTTTGGTCCATCTAACAAGCTTCAAGACTAACTAGCACCTGCATGGTTGTTGCTTAACCATCAAGATCCGATTTTTATGACCATATATGCTTCCAAGAGTCCAAAAGGATAGCTCATAAGCTCTGAAACCATTAATACTTTAAGCATTCTCAACAATGGGGTCTAAAGGTGACATAAAACCCCAAAATAAACTAATCTAAGCATACAATGGCCAAGAAAGGAACTTGATGCCTTAAAAAGGTTAGAAATGATGTCAATCCTCTAGATTTACAAGCTCTTGGTGGATCTTTGCTTCTTCTTCAAGCTCCTTTCTTCTTTTCTCGCTAACACAACACACAAACACTCTCAAATGGCTTCTAGAACACAAATGCACACAAAAGGGGCTAGGGTTTTTGTGGTGGCTAGTAAAGGAAGGGAGGCTGAACCAACAGAGGTTATGTTCTTTATATAGGGAATAAACCCTAAATCTTATTGTTTAAGAAGTTGCACATGTACGTTGGGCATACTCATGGTATGTTGGGCGTACGTGCATGGCATCTGCGGTTGCTTCTCACGAGTACGCTGGGCGTACATGGCAATGTATGCCTCGTATACATGTTTTCCTCAGCCCACTTGTAACGCCCAAAGGCCCAAGCCTAGCCAATCCATTCCCATAATTTAATTAAGATAATACTCATTATACCTTGAAAAATCCCGGATGTTACAAATCTCCCCCACTTGAATTAGACTTCGTCCTCGAAGTCCGTTGTTGTTGCTGGAAATAACTCGGGGTAATGCTCCCTCATCTCCTCCTCCGGCACCCAAGTCTATTCTGAGCCCTTGCAGTGCTGCCACTGCACCTTCACTGGCTCCACTTCCTTGTTCCTCAGCACCTTCATCTTCCTATCTAGAATGGCTATCGGTCGCTCGATGTAATTCAGGTTGTCATCCACCTGAATATCCTCAAGAGGCACCACCGTAGAGTCGTCTACCAGGCACTTCCGCAGCTGGGAGACATGGAAAGTATTGTGAATCTCGCTAAGACCAGCTAGCAATTCTAGCCTATACACCACCTGGCCTACCCAGGAAGCAACTTGAAAAAGGCCAAAGTACCTAAGGCCCAACTTGCCTCTTTTCCTGAATCGGATGATGCCTTTCCAAGGTGACACCTTCAGGAGGACCATATGCCTGACCTAGAACTCCAGATCTGAATGACGTCAGCATAACTTTTCTGCCGACTCTGAGTAGTCTGAAGCCTACTCCGAACCTGATGTATCCTCTCAGTCGTCTTGAGCACCACTTCGACGCTCCACGTGATCCTCTGTCCCACCTTGCCCCAGCATATCGGGGTCCTGCACTTCCTCCCGTACAACATCTCGAAGGGAGGATGGTCAATGCTCGCGTGGTAGCTATTATTATAGGAAAACTCTGCCAACGGAAGGTAGGTATCCCAGCTACCACCGAAGTCCAATACGCACACCCACAGCATATCCTCCAATGTCTGGATGGTCCACTCGCTCTGACCATCCGTCTGCGGGTGAAAAGCAGTGCTGAAATGCAGACGGGTGCCCAACTCATCGTGAAATTTCTCCCAAAATCTAGAAGTAAGCCGCATGTCCTTATCAGAAATCACAGAGACCGACACACCGTGTCGCGCTACAACCTCCCCAATATAGATGTCAGTCAGCTTCTTGGCCTAAATGCTCCCCTGGATTGGTATAAAATTGGCACTCTTGGTCAACCAATCCACAATGAACCATATCGAATCCACTCCCTCTGTGGTCTTGGGAAGCTTGGTGATGAAATCCGTAGTAATATCATCCCATTTTCACATAGGTATGTCCAATGGCTGCATATTGACATGAGTCCTCTGATGCTCGGCCTTGACCTTCGTATAGGTCAAGCATCTCTCAACATACTAGGAGACATCCCACTTCATGCAGGGCCACCAGTAGTCAGGACATAGATCTCTGAACATCTTCTTCGCCCCGGGATGGATGGAGAACCTAGACTTGTGGGCCTCATCCATCATTATCTTCCATACTCCGCCCCAGTATGGTACCCAGACCCTTACATGCAGGGTCAACAATCTGCGAATGTCAATCTCAAAAGAGGCCACCTGGCCTATGATCCGCTCGCACTTCCGGCGCTCCCCCTTCAGGACCTCGACATGCGCCTCTCAGATCTACTCCAACAGTGGAGTCACTACCGTCATCCTCACACAAATATCTATGATTGGGACTGCCATGTGGCTAAGTGCGTCGGCCACAACGTTTTCCTTCCATGGGTGGTAAAGGATCTCACAATCATAGTCCTTCACCACATCTAGCCACCGACGCTGCCTCATGTTCAAATTTGGTTGATCCATGAGGTACCTCAAACTCTTGTGGTCCATGTAAATGGTACATCGGACCCCATAGAGGTAGTGTTGCCATATCTTAAGGGCGAATACGACTGCCCCCAACTCAAGATCAAGCGTCGGGTAGTTCGCCTCGTGAGGGTTCAGCTGCCTCGAAGCATAAGCAATGATGTGACCTCTCTGCATCAATACCGCGCCCAAACCTAAAATGGACACATCGCAATACACTACAAAATCCTCTATGCTCTCAGGTAGGGCGAGGATCGACGCCTCGCATAGACTCTGTCTCAAGGTCTCGAATGTTGCCTGCTGCTCAGGCCCCCAATGAAAGACCACAGCTTTCTTTGTCAACCGGGTCAAGAGTACAACTATTTTGGAGAAGTCGTGAATGAAACTCCGATAATAACCTTCTAACCCCAGGAAACTCCGAATCTCAGATGGAGACCTCGGAACCTGTCATCTCATTACAGTCTCTACTTTGGCCGGGTCAAGGGTACAACTATTTTGGAGAAGTCGTGAATGAACCTCCGATAATAACCTTCTAACCCCAGGAAACTCCAAATCTTAGATGGAGACCTCGGAACCTGTCATCTCATTACAGTCTCTACTTTGGCCGGGTCGACCAGAATACTGTTCTGGTTGACAATGTGCTCAAGAAACTGCACCTCGCGTAACCAGAACTCATACTTGGAGAACTTGGCGTACAAGCTTTCCCTCCTAAGGTTATCCAAAACCTTTCGTAGATGATCCTTGTGCTGCTCCTACGTCTTGGAGTAAACCAAGATATCATCAATGAAAACTATCACAGATCGATCCAGCATCGGTCTGCATATGCGGTTCATGAGATCCATGAACGCGGCAGAAGCATTGGTGAGCCCAAATGGCATCACCACGAACTCGTAGTAGCCATAGTGTGTCTGGAAAGCAGTCTTCTGTACATCATCATCTCTGACCCTCATCTGATGGTAGCCTGACCGCAAGTCAATATTGGAAAACCAAGATGCTTCCTGTAGCTGGTGATCTATCCTCGGGAGTGGGTAACGGTTCCTTACCGTTAACTTGTTCAGCTCTCGGTAATCTATGCACATGAAATGTGACCCGTCCTTCTTCTTGAAAAACAGGATCGAGGCTCCCCACAGTGAACTACTCTGCCTAATAAATCCCTTGTCTAGCAGCTCCTGCAACTGCGTAGACAAATACTGCATCTCGGGAGGAGCCAACTGATATGGTGCCTTGGCTATCGGAAACGCACCAGGGACTAGGTCGATCCGTAACTCCACCTGTCGCTCCGGAGGTAGCCTAAGTAGCTTCTCTGGGAATACATCCGCTTAATCTCGCACCACTGGTACATCACTCACCGACACCTTACCTACCTCCCGAGTATCCATAACATAGGCAAAAATACCCAACGCAACCCTGCTCGAGGTAGTGCCTAGCCCTCGCTGTTGAACATAAGGTTGGTCCACGCTGGGGCCTCTCACCCTGAATCACCAGCTCTCCCCCACGTGGGGTCCTAATCTGAACCAACGGTTGCGCGCAATCGATCACTGCCCCATTGGGACTTAACCAATTCATGCCTATAATGACCTTGTTCCCACGCAACGGATTGGGAACCAGGCCTACCAAGTAGTGCTCCTTGTACAGCCGCAAAACACAATCTCTAAAAACCTCTGATGCTCGTACTAATCAGTCGTCAGTAATCTCGACCTCTAGAGAGCAATCCAACCTGCCTGAAGACTCAAGGAAACTCTTTTCTAAGTGCAAGAGAAACAAATGATCAAGTGGCATCTGAATCGAACAACACATGTACTAGGATACCATTCACATGGAACGATCCTAAACAAAGCATACAACATGGAACATCAATATCATAAGCAACATATAATAAAAGATAGGAAGAAGAAATCATACCCATCACCACATCGGGTGCAGTTTGTGCCTCCTTAGCAGTTAATTGGAAGGCTCAGCTCCTCACCACTGGAGCCTCTACCTTCCCCTGTCGGCCATCAGTAGTCTGTAGGGTCGCTGAAGCTGGTGCCACCACTGGCGCTACTGCTGTCAATCTCGGGCAATCGGCCTTTTATGGCCCTTCTGATTGCAATGAAAGCAAACCAGGTCTGATGTTTGGAATATGGGAGTGATGGCAATACAATCCCTACCAAAGTGACCAGTCTTTCCGCACTTGTAGCAGCCTGATCCCGACCCAGTACGACAAAATCCCTCGTGTGATATGCCGCATTTCCTACAGCGACTTCAGCCCTGCTGGCCCTTCGACCTAGATTCGAATCCCTTGGGTTTCTTCCTAGAAACCCCTGTCACCTGTCCCTCCTCTGCCTTCCTCTTCCGAATGTGCTCCAAGTCAATCTTCCTCTCACTCACCCTGGCAATCATAGATTCCAGAGTCGCGCATCCTGAGAAGCTGATATGCTCCTTGATATCAGCTCTCAACATGTCGTGATAGCGGGTCCTCTGCATCTCCTCATCACTTGCATACTGAGGAACCAATAAGGCCCTTTATCGGAACTTGGCGGTAATATCTGCCACCATCTTTGTCGTCTGCCTCATAACAAGAAACTCCCTGGCCAGCTGTTGAAGCTCCACCGCTGGCCCGAACTCATCCCTTAATCGGGCTACAAAATCTGTACAAGTCATAGCCTCAATAGTCAAGGCTCCCAGAGAGTCACCAACCGACTCCCACCAATCTTTAGCCCTGTCCCTCAAACAACCTGCATCATAACGAAACTTTGACCCCTCATGGCAGAAGCTCGTCAATTGTGCAGACCCCATGACTGTGATCCATCGTCTGGTTGAAATAGGGTCCTTCACCCTATGGAAATCCAGCACACCACTACCCCTGAAGTCCTAGAAGTACAGCGTGCACAATCCTGACTGTCTGGACACTATGTCGCTCCTAAACGCTCTGAGGCAATCCTCCATCAGCTTAATGATCCCTTCCTTGATCGACCCAAAGATAACCAGGGTCACATCAAGGATACCTCTTGTGATCTCCGACACGATAACTCGCGTATCCTCTCATCCACTAGCTCAGAACCAAAACTCAAACCTGATCCTGATCCTGATCCTGATCCTGACCCTGATCCTCCCACTCCGTGACGCGTAATCATCACCATTCTTAAACAAAACACATAAATGTCAGGGTCATACAACACCTTAAGAGGCCTTACACACTCTACAAGTTTTCTGATTCCATCTTAGCCCTCCTTGACTCGAGTACGGATCCTCCGCTTTCAGTAATACACGCCCATACTACCTTCCACATCTATTCGTACTTTCCTCAAGGATTTCTTTGACTTCAACAAGTCCCTCCTGCCACTACTGTACTTAGTGCTAATCTCTTCCTAGGTCTACCCTAGGGTAACTCCTACAACCCACTCCACCATCAGCTACATAAGAAGTTCCTACTACCTTCACCTTCACCTAACTAGCTCGTGGATACCATTACATATCACTAAGACCAGATAATTTTTCAAATGAGAGGTTGTAATGCTCGGGTTTCAGGGCTAATCATTTTTGGACGATGTAATAATCTAGGTCAACTATTGTAACTCTTTTTTATGTAATAAAGATGAAATATTTGAATTCTATGTGAATTATGTGTATTTGTGTGCTTATTACTTAATTATAAAGATATAATTAATAAAGAATAAAAGTAAGCATCAAAATTAAAGTGTGAGATAAGTCTGATATCATTACATACAGTTGTAGTGGTCGAAACAAAGATTACGGGGATATAAAGAACGCCGAAATCAGATTTATAACGAAGAAGTTATGACCCGTCGAAGTATCGCAACGGAACCAGCACGACACAGGGAAGCATAAAAAGTGAATTAATGAAAGAAGACTTTTTAGCCTTATTAATCTAAACCAAAGTCGTATAGTATGTTAAATCGAGAAAATCCCATAAAAAGAACACCCAAATCTGACTTCGTATGAGGAAGTTATGATTTTTCAAAGTTTCGGCTTAGTAGTGTACAGCCCGAAACTCAAATTTTAGTTCGAGCGGTTTTTGGCTTACGCTACCTAAATGAGAGTTGAAGATCTCATTAATAGGAACTCAACGGTAAAATGGCAGACGAAAACGGAGTCCGTATGAAGGAGTTACGAATTCTTCGTGGTCATTTAACAGTCTAATATCCTCCTACTGTTAAATTTAAGATCAGTCGAGAATTAGCCAACGGAGTCTAAACGAAATTTGTAGATCTTGTTTTTACCTACACGTGGAAAAAAAAGAACGTCAAATACGGAGCTCGTATGGGAAATTTATAGGGTTTAGAAGTCGGTATGGTGCTGCTGCAAAAGGGGTGACGTGGCTGAATATGGGCCAAGGCTTTCTCCCCAAGGAAAGCCATCAGGTGATGACACGTGGCACCGACTCGGCGAGTTCATGAACCTACTCGGCGATTCCATCAGGATTTCACCCTATCAATAGAGGTGTCGGGTTCTCTCATTTCCCACACCTCTCCCCTTCAACTTTCTCCCTCTACACACACACACACTCTCTCTCTCTCTCTCTAAGCTCCCTTAGGCCCCCTAAAGTCTAGGTAAACCCCCTAGCACCCGAAGGAAGCCCCGAGGCTCCCGAAGCCGTGATAAAAGAGCCTTTCGGCTCAGAAACACTACTCCAGCGAAGCCTTGTTTTGAGAAAAACCTGCTCTAAATGAGCTACGCCTAACCTATCTTTAGTATAGCTTATGTTTTAATATAGTAATGTTATTAGGACCTTATAATAAGTACATAGGCTATTATTATGGGTTATATAAGTATCGTTTAACGCTTATATAATAGTAATAATAGCTAGACTATTAATTAGTCTTGGTGGATATTAGACTAAACCCTAGTGATAATGATACTAGGTTTTACCGAAGGAAAATTGTGTTAAGAGTAACGAAGTGATGTGCGAGTGCTGAGTCACCACCTTCTCAGGTGAGTGCATAGTTATTTTCAGCTTACACATAGATATGAAATATTTTATATAAATTATGTGTTGTGTGTGTATATTATCTGTATACTTGCTATCTATGCTGGATGAACGATTTTTATACATGTTTTAAATGATTTAAACTGTATATGTATTTTATATCTACAAAATGTGTTGGGTAAAACATGGGTAGATGTAATGGTTGTTGTATGACAAAATAAAATGATGAGAGGCCTCATTATAGATGTTATTGATGATCCAATCATCTAGAGGAGTATAGATGACGACCACAGACTATTCTAGACAGTCCAGTGGAACGCTAGCATGCTCGCAACCTGCAGGTGTTTATTTGAACTGTGTGTTTACCAGGTGTACTTCATCCCCCACATGGCTGCCTTAAGGAAATTTATTGCTAAGGAATCCCCTTAGCAGTAGTGTCTATCCCGATGATGATCCTTAGGCTAGGTCCCTTATGATAGGTGTTTATGGACGTAATGAGAGGATAACGGGAATGGGTAATCTGGTTAATGTTGATTGATGAAATTAATAAACTTATTTATTTTGGGTTGAAAACCTTATGTGCTCACCAGGCTCCCAAGCCTGACCTACTCAGTTTCTTGTATTACAGGTAGTGGCGCATGAGCATAGATGTTTGGATGAGAGATAAGGGATTATAGGCCTGTAAATACGAAATAATGTAGTAAGTCTTATGTCGTACTGTTTATGCTTTTGATCTGTATCGAACATGACATCCTGATTCTTATAATGAAATACATTTCTTTGGAAATGATTTTGACAAATCTTTATCATATTTTGTTTTGGGACAAATTCCGCAACACTTTTCTTTAAAATGTTACTCTAATTTTCAAACAAAGCATAAACAAAATCGGTCTTTTATGGCCGTGAAAATAGGGATGTCATAGTTGGTATCATAGCATTAGTTTAAGCAAACTAGGAATTTGTAGGATTTCTAGAGTTAAACTTGGAATGCTAAGTGATGATTGTGAGATGTGAGCACTAGTTTATTTTAGGAATTATGCCTAAAATGTTTTTATGTGCTAAATGTTGTGTGCCTGATATGTTGTTATTTGTTCGGATCTATGGTTTGTTGCCGACCGGATCTGGAAACCTTATGTGTTTAGGATTCTAATCATACGACTACGATATTAGAACTAGCATATAAACGTTTTGGAGGGATAAGGATGATTTAAATGCCTATCCTTAATAAAGATCTAAATTCACCTTATTCGGTGTATAGATCAAGATGGCAAGAACCCGCAGTGGACCCGGGAATGCAAATGGAAATAGAAACCAACCTCCAGTGATTGAGAAAATACCTGTTGTGGTAGCCGCTCCTAAGCCAATGATGATGGGCGGAGTGTAGGCGATGATCCAGATGATGTTGGGTCATCAAATGGATAAAACCAAACGTTTGCTCCAACATAATTGAGAGGAAGCTACCATACCAATCAAACAACCCAAGTTGAACGAAGGGCAGTCTGAGGAGGGAAACTACAGCAGTATCGTTGGTCAAGCTGATCCGCTGGTAATTAGGAGGAATAATCAAGACGATGGAGTCGAGGGGAATGGATGCAAGTACAAAGATTTTCTAACTTGCAAGCCATCGACTTTCACTCGAAAGGAAGATCCGATCGGAGTCATGGATTAGATCTCGGAGATGTTGTTAGCTTTTGTGACGTACGGTTGCAGAGGCAAGCTGCAAACCACCTTTATAGTGCGTCAGTTCCAAAGAGGCGTTGCGCGTTGGTGGAATACCCTAGGGAAGACTCTGAGCCCCAATGAGACCCTGCAACTGACATGGGCAGAGTTTTTGGTGCAGTTCAAACGAAAGTTCCTGACCCTGAAGAAGGGAAGCATGTCAATCGATGAATACATGAACAAGTTCACAGAAAAGATGGATTTTGCCTTGCGTCTTGTCCCGGATGAGCTGAAAAAGATCGACAAGTACACTAAGGGACTCTCATGGGAGTACGCGGTGCCAGTGCGCCTGGCACACACTCTGGAGGCTGCTATCTGGGCTGCCAAGTATGTAGAGGATATGATTAAGGAAGACAAAATTGCAAGTTTGGTCCCTGTGGTATGTCAAAAATTGGATGTTTGGTCCAAAAAGTTTTGGGGTTGCGCCGGTGGTCCAAAAGGTTTGATTTGTTGTGAAATTGGTCCAAAGGCTTAACAGCCGTTTGTGCCCTCCGTTTGTGTGAGGGTATTTCTGTCTAACTTCCAATTCTCCACTCAAACTTCAAGACTCAACAACACCTGTGGCTAGTAAAATCAGCACAGTCTCACCACCGGAAACCACCTAATCTCAGTCACTCCAACAACAGGACCGGGTTGCAATAGTCACCGGCGGCTCTTGCGGTATCAGCAAAGCCATCTCCCTCCACCTAGCATCCCTTGGAGCAAAACTCGTCGTCAATTACACTTCCAATTCCTCTAAAGCGGATCTAGTCGTTTCAGAAATTAATTCCAAATCTCAATCTGAATCCCCACAAGTTGTTTCTTTCAAAGCCGACGAATCAGATCCGATTCAAGTAAAAGCCTTATTTGATGCAGCTAAATCGATTGGGAGGAAAAGGATATTGGAACAGGAATGAACTGAAGGTAGTCAAGAAGAAAGAAAACGAAGTCAGCGAAGGTTCGATCGTTCTTCTAGCTGAAGGAAGGGGGTCCGATGGCTTCTGATTTTTCGTCGATTGATTCGCAATCAGTGATGGCCTTTGGGATTTGATTTAGGTCGAAGAAGAGGAAGGGAAAGGAGGAGGTAGTGAGGGATGTTAGGAGGTGGTAGTCGACGACTCATTCTTCTTCTACTCCAGTCATGAGGTGCGATGGGGAAAAACGAAGGGCACGGTAGTAGCGACTGGAGCCAGTGAAGGCTGTGTTTGGTGGTCAGGCAGCCACGAGGAGGGGAGGTGGAGGCGATCGGTCGTTGGCTGGGAGAAGCACCTCCGGTGCTTCACTATTTCGCAGAGGAGAATACAAAAGCAGCAATGGCGGCTTAAGGGCGCCTCTTCTGTCTCGACTGGAAGGTACAATGGTGAGGGATCAAAAGGGGGCTTATCGCCTCCCGTGTTTGCTCTGGGGAACTGCACAGATGATTTATCGGTAGGTATCAATTAATTAGGGTTTAATTTGATAAGATATTAAAAGAAGGGATGTGAATTGACAGAAATACCCTCACACAAACAGAGGGCACAAACGGCTGTTAAGCCTTTGGACCAATTCCACAACAAATCAAACCTTTTGGACCACCGGTGCAACCCTTAAACTTTTTGGACCAAACATCCAATTTTTGACATACCATAGGGACCAAACTTGCAATTTTGTCATTAAGGAAAGAGCTGCCAGCAAGTTTGAGGTTGGCGAGAAGAGGAAATTTGAAATGTCTGCTAAACCCAACAACAAGAAGAGAAAGTTCAGTTCCAAGAAGTTTGGAGGAGGAGGAAATGAATCGAAATGGTGTGAGAAGTGCAAGAAGAAGCACTCATGGAAATGTAGCGAGGAGGTGACCTGCTACAAGTATGGGAAGATGAGGCATTACGCTAATGAGTGCACTATCAACAAGAGGGTGTGCTACAAGTTCCGTGAAGAAGGGCACATTGCCAAAGATTGCCCAAAGAAGAAGGATGCGGGAAGGCACAACGTTCCACCAAAGCCGAAGGGGAGAGCCTTCCAGATGATGCTCGAGGCTGTGAAGGAGGTAGCTGACATCGCTTCAGGTACCTTTCCTATAAATGGTTTGCCTGCCAATATATTATTTGATTCGGGAGCCAACTATTCCTTTGTATCGCATAAGTTTGGTGGGAAACTAGCATTGTCTGTAGAAAAACTCGATAATGCCTTGATTGTAGAAGTTGCCATTGGAAAATTCATACCTGTTAGTAATCGTATTAAGAACATTGTCATCGACTTAAATGGAAATGAATTCCACGAAGATCTGATATCCATAGAGTTGAACAGTTTCGACATCGTTTTGGGAATGGATTGGCTTAGCGCCAATGACGCTGAGATACAATGTCGAAAGAAGATAGTAAGGGTGAACCCGCCCGGAAAAGATTCATTTATTATGTACGGAGACAAACGTAGAGTGAACTCTGGAATAATCTCCCTGATGAAAGCCAAAAAAATGCTTGTCCAAGGGGTGTGCATCATACTTGGCATTCGTAATCGATGCTAACAAGGAAAAGAAAGAGGTGCAAAATATACCGGTTGTGTGTGATTATCCGGAAGTCTTTCCCGAAGATCTTCCCGAATTACCACCTGATAGACAAGTGGAGTTTCGGATAGTCTTGTTACCAGGAACGACACCGATAGCGAAAGCACCATACCAATTAGCACCGACGGGGATGAAGGAGCTTATGATGCAACTTCAGGATTTGTTGGACAATGGTTTCATTCGACCTAGTTCATCAACCTGTGGAGCTCCGGTGTTATTCGTGAAAAAGAAGGACGGAAGCATGAGAATGTGTATAGACTACCGAGAGCTAAATAAGGCAACGGTGAAGAACAAGTATCCATTGCCAAGGATTGATGGCCTATTCGACCAGCTGCAAGGTTCGAGCTATTTCTCAAAGATCGATCTTAGGTCAGGATATCATCAGCTGAAGGTGAGAGAGCAGGATATTCAGAAGACTGCATTTGGACACTATGAGTTCTTGGTTATGTCATTTGGACTAACCAATGCTCCAACAGCGTTCATGGATTTGATGAACAGGGTTTGTTAACCATTCCTCGACAAATCCGTGATAGTGTTCATAGATGACATTCTCATCTACTCGAAAAGCCAGGAGGAGCATGGCCAGCATCTACGAGAAGTGTTGGAAGTCTTGAAGAAGGAGAAGTTGTATGCAAAGTTCTCCATGTGTGATTTTTGGATCCGAGAAGTCCAATTCTTGGGTCATGTGGTTAACCAAGAAGGAATAATGTTTGACCCGACAAAAATCGAAGTTGTGATGAAGTAGGAGCGTCCAAAGAGTCCCACAGAGATTCAAAGCTTTCTAGGATTAACCGGATATTACCGACGATTTATCCAAGGCTTTTCTTCGATAGCTGCTCCATTAACAGCTTTGACCCACAAAGGAGCTAGTTATACGTGGAGCAAGAAGCACAAAGAAGCATTCGAGAAGGTAAAAAAGAAGTTATGTAAAGCACCGATTCTTTCTCTACCCGATGGTGTTGAAGACTTCGCGGTTTTACGCATCTGGAGTCGGGTTGGGTTGTGTTCTGACCCAAAGAGAAAAGGTGATAGCATACGCATCTTGATAATTGAAGCAGCATGAAAAGAACTACCCCACTCACGATTTGGAGTTGGCAGCGGTAGTTTTTGCTCTAAAGATATGGAGGCATTACCTCTATGGTACAAAGTGCAAGCTTTTCACTGATAATAAGAGTCTCTAGTATCTCTTTAATCATAAAGAATTGAATATGAGGCAACGACGCTGGCTGGAATTACTCAAGGACTACAACTGTGAGATACTTTACCACCCTGGTAAAGCAAATGTTGTCTCTGATGCTCTCAGTCGGAAAGTCAATCTTGAAAGGAAAAGGCCAAGAGCGTTGAGAATAGAATTTGTCTCGACGATTGTGGAAAGTATCAGGAAATCTCAAGAAGTAGCTTCAGAGAAGAATGACCGAAAGGAAGAACGTTTGGGCAGAACGTGAGTCTTCGGTACAAACAGTCAAGGACTGAAGGTATTCCTAGATCGGATTTGGGTACCTAAGACGGGAGGAATAAGAGATCTTCTGATGGAAGAAGCGCACAAGACCATGTACTCAATTTATCCCGGTAGCACTAAAATGTATAGGGACCTAAAACCCTACTACTGGTGACCGACGATGAAGCTCGATGTTGCGAAGTATGTGGCCGAGTGTGTGACATGTGCGAGGGTTAAGGCACAACATCAGAAACCGTATGGGAGCTTAGAACCTTTCCATGTACCCATGGGTAAGTGGGAAGACATCACCATGTATTTTGCGACTACACTTCCCAAGGAGAAGAACAGTCACGACATGATTTGGGTGGTCGTGGATCGTTTCACTAAGAGTGCACACTTCATAGTAGCTAACGAAAGGTGGTCTATGGATAAGCTCGCAAATGCTTAAGTGAAGGAAATTGTAAGACTTCACGGTGTTCTTCTAACAATTGTATGATATCGTGATAGTCGTTTCGCATTGAGGTTTTGGAGAAGTCTACAAGAGGAATTGGGTACAAAGTTGTGTTTGAGTACAGCTTACCATCTGTAGACTGATGGACAGAGTGAAAGAACGATTCAAACACTAGAAGATATGCTAAGAGCATGAACCATGGAATTCCAAGGTAACTGGGATGAGCACTTACCTCTGGTAGAATTTTCCTACAATAACAGTTTCCACTCGAGCATCAAGATGGCACCCTATCAAACCTTGTACGAACAGAAGTGTCGTACGCCGTCTTGTTGGCTTGAGGCCAGAGAAAAGCAGTTTATGGGCCCCAAGATAGTCCATGAGACTGTTGAGAAGCTGAAGGTGATTAGGGAGAGGATGTTAGCAGCTCAGGATCGTTAGAAGAGCTATGTTGACAAGAAAAGACGACCGATGACCTTCGAAGTTAGGGATTCGATTTTTCTTAAAGTCTCACCGTGGAAGGGACTTACACGATTTGGGAAACAAGGAAAGTTGAGTTCCAAGGTTTATTGGACCGTTTAAAGTTCTTCAGAAGATTGGGAACCAAGCTTACAAGCTGGAATTACCCGAAGAACTCGATGGTATTCATAACACCTTCCATGTGCGTTATTTAAGGAAGTTCACCGGAGAAGTTCCCGACATAATTCCAATCTCGGAGTTAAGAATGGATGAGAATAAGAGGCTAATCGAAGAGCTTGAGGCAATTATTGACCGTAAGACTAAGAAGTTACGACGCAAGCTGGTTGACTTAGTGCTAGTCCGATGGAAACATTCGAATGGGTAGAATCTCACTTGGGAAGCAGAGAGTGACATGATGAGTCTCTATCCACATATGTTTGCTGATGCATGATTCTGGGACAGAATCATCCTAAGGGGGAGAGAATTGTAACGTCGGGGTTTCAGAGCTAAGCATTTTTGGACGATGTAATAGTCTAGGTCAACTATTGTAACTCTTTTTGAAGTAATAAAGATGAAATATTTGAATTCTATGTGAATTATGTGTATTTGTGTGATTATTACTTAATTATAAAGATATAATTAATAAAGAATAAACATAAGTATTAAAATTAACGTGTGAGATAAGTCTGATATCTTCACATAAAGTTGTAGTGGTAGAAACAAGGATTCCTGGCATATAAAGAACGCCAAATCCGATTTATAACGAAGAAGTTATGACCCGTCGAAGTTTCGCGACGGAACCGGCACGACACCAGGAAGCGTAAAAAGTGAATTTACGATAGAAGACTTTTTAGCCTTAGTAATCTAAACCAAAGTCGTAAAGTATGTTAAACTGAGAAAATCCATAAAAAGAACTCCCAAATCTGACTTCGTATGAGGAAGTTATGATTTTTCAAAGTTTCGGCTTAGTAGTGTACAGCCCGAAACTCGAATTTTAGTTCGAGCGGTTTTTGGTTTACGCGACCTAAATGAGAGTTGAAGATCTCATTAATAGGAACTCAACGGTAAAATGACAGATGAAAACAGAGTTCGTATGAAGGAGTTACGAATTCTTCGTGGTCATTTAACAGTCTAATCTCTTCCTACTGTTAAATTTAAGATCGGTCGAGAATTAGCCAACGAAGTCTAAACGAAAGTTGTAGATCTTGTTTTTACCTACACGTGGAAAAAAAAGAATGTCAAAAAACGGAGCTCGTATGGGAAAGTTACGGGGTTTAGAATTCGATAGAGTGCTGCTGTAAAAGGGGTGATGTGGCTGAATATGGGCCAAGGCTTTCTCCCCAAGGAAAGCCAACAGGTGATGACACGTGGCACCGACTCTACGAGCCCGTCAGGATTTCACGCTATAAATAGAGGTGTCAGGTTCTCTTATTTCCCAAACCTCTCCCCTTCAACTTTCTCTCTCTACACACACACTCTCTCTCTCTCTAATCTTCCTTAAGCCCCTAAAGTCTAGCTAAACCCCCTAGCACCCGAAGGAAGCCCTGAGAAAAGAGCCTTTCGGCTCGGAAATGCTGCTCCAGTGAAGCCCGGTTTTGAGAAAGACCCGCTGTAAGTGAACTACGCCTAACCTATCTTTAATATAGCTTATGTTTTAATATAGTAATGTTATTAGGACCTTATAATAAGTACTTGGGCTATTATTATAGGTTATATAAGTATCGCTTAACGCTTATATAATTGTAATAATAGCTAGACTATTAATTAGTCTCGGTGAATATTAGACTAAACCCTAGTGATAATGATACTAGGTTTTACCGAAGGAAAATTGTGTTAAGAGTAACGAAGTGATGTCCGAGTGCCGAGTCACCACCTTCTCAGGTGAGTGCGTAGTTACTTTCAGCTTACACATAGATATGAAATATTTTATATAAATTATGTGTTGTGTGTGTATATTATCTGTATACTTGTTATCTATGCTGGATGAACGATTTTTATACATGTTTTAAATGATTTAAACTGTATATGTATTTTATATCTACAAAATGTGTTGGGTAAAACATGGGTAGATGTAATAGTTGTTGTGTGACAAAATAAAATGATGTGAGGCCTCATTATAGATGTTATTGATGATCCAATCATCTAGAGGAGTATAGATGACGACCACATACTATTCTAGACAGTCCAGTGGAACGCTAGCATGCTCGCAACCTGCAGGTGTTTATTTGAACTGTGTGTTTACCAGGTGTACTTCATCCCCCACATGGTTTCCTTAAGGACATTTATTGCTAAGGAATCCCCTTAGCAGTAGTGTCCATCCCGATGATGATCCTTAGGCTAGGTCCCTTATGATAGGTGTATATGGACGTAATAAGAGGATAACGGGAATGGGTAATCCGGTTAATGTTGATTGATGAAATTAATAAACTTATTTATTTTGGGTTGAAAACCTTATGTGCTCACCAGGCTCCCAAGCCTGACCCACTCAGTTTCTTGTATTACAGGTAGTGGCGCATGAGCATAGATGTTTGGATGAGAGATAAGGGATTATTGGCCTGTAAATACGAAATAATGTAGTAAGGCTTATATCGTACTGTTTATGCGTTTGATCTGTATCGAACATGACATCTCAAGTCTTTTAATGAAATACATTTCTTTGGAAATGCTTTTGACAAATCTTTATCATATTTTGTTTTGGGACAAATTCCGCAACACTTTTATTTAAAATGTTACTCTAATTTTCAAACAAAGCGTAAACAAAATCGGGCTTTTCTGGCCGTGAAAATTAGGATATCACAGAGGTCCTGCCCTACAATGGTTGGACTCAGACAAGAGCTGCAAAATAGGGATAGACCTAACCTTCTGGAATTATTTAGTCTTTACAATATGTAAAGTAATGTATATGTTTACTAGTTAAATGAAAATAACTAGAACTCCTATTAGCACAAAGCAAGCAACATTCGGGCATTGAGTATCCAAGCTATCATGCAACTTAATAAGCATACACAAAAGGCATAGCAAGCATCTTCCTAGATCCGTTACACTATTCTAGCATGCAGTTCTCAGATACACACAGCAGGCATAAAAGGCATCCTTCCTGGATCCTTAGCCCTAATCTAGCATGCAGTTCTCATAACCATATCATAATATAACATAACATGTATGGGTATCTTGGGGAAAACGTACTTGAGCTTAGCTGGTCGCGCACATCACACACCTTGTTCTTTCTCAAAAATTTCTTACTTTAACTTTAGAAAACATTTTCTTGTGAAAACCTTTCAAACCCTCGGTTTGATTCTAGGCACCCCCGAAGGTGTGTCCGAATCCCTCAAACCAAGGCTCTGTTACCAACTTGTAACATCCCAAATTTTCAAGACAAAAAAAAATTGTTTTAAAGTAAGTAGCTTATAAAATCATTTACCAAAACATAGTCGATAACATATCAATCCATAAAAAGATATTATTCATATCTCAAAATCATGTCATCAAGTAGTGATAAAATCAGAGTACAATACCATGAATCACAAAATGCGGAAATCTGGTGTGTGTGTGTGTGTGATGTGCGGCTACCGCGGCGACTCCTTCCCCTTCGCTGAAGAGGTACCTGAAACAAAACTAAAGCAGTAAGCACAAAGATTAGTGAGTTCCCCATCATACTACATACCACATAATAATACCTATTCCTTAGTATCTTTCAACTGGTAGCCGGGAACTAACCTCCCCTTCAGTATCTTTTAACGGGTAACCGAGAACTAACCTCTCCTTTGGTATCTTTCAACCGGTAGCCGGGGACTATTTCACCCCTACCACTATCACATAATAATGTGTCACCATGATACTGCTAGGCATGCATGGGTACTATCCACCCTTTCGGTATCTTTCAACTGGTAACCAGGGACTATTTCACCCCTACCACTAATACACATATATCATAGCATCCTAGTACATAAATATATCATATTCAACATACCAGGCGATTATCACAAAGACAATCATCTTTACTACATTCTCCTACTAATGGTTCGGCCTTGGTGCCTTAGACCCATTTCTACTGGAAGGTAACTCACCTCGTAAACTGTCTGTCGAATCTCACGGAAGTAATTTCTAACAGCTGCTCCGATGACTCCTGGCTATCATAGACACGTAACATCAATCAGGGTCTATAACCTTATTTAGGGTAAAATGACCATTTTACCCCTTGGTCCAGATCCTGCCCCAAAACGTCTCGTAATCTCCATACTGCAAATGCACCACAAGATATTAGGCATTCCTTATAATAACCCCGAGATCCAGCTCCCTAAAAAACCCTAGGTGTTGTGACTTCCTTCTACGCATATGGGTCTTGTGCTTTCATTAGTACGGGCCCATACTACCTTCCACACCTACCCATATTTGTCTCAAGTATCATCACAACGCCCTAACAATATACATAATCATAGAGAGCGCTCAATCCCCACTCCTAGAGGAATGCTAAATACCTCGTAACTGGCCTCCCAGCCTCACTCAACCCACCCATCCATGAAACTTCCACCAACCCTACAACACTAGTGTATGCTAGCCATACGTAACGCTGCACCCCATAGACTTTCGAATATCCAATCCTACCCTAAGCCCCCAATCAAACAAGAACAAAACATAAGGCTAAATCAAGCATTCGCAGGCTATAAGATCTTAATTATGTATAACCATGATGCATACACTAAGCAACTGTAGTAATGGTGTCAATCTCATGTAAAGGGAAACCCTAGGCTAGTAGGCATCATGTAATCAAGCAATTCTATCATGCAATTCCTGAAGATCCCTAGCCTAGCACTAGCATGTTGTTCTAACATATCACATAATCAAATAATTGTATGGTATTTTAGGGTCTACTTACTAGCTCTGGCTGATCGTACACCCTGCATCCTCCTTTACTTATTTTGGAAACCATTTAGAAATCATTTTTCCAAATCTTTCCTTGATTTGAGATTGGATTCATACGAATGTTCCTCGAATTCACTCAAACCAAGGCTCTGATACGAACTTGTAACACCCATAAAAATCATGCCAAATTTGAACTTTTTAAAAACATTTCAAAGCCATTAAATCATTACAAACTTGTTTTCAAAATGTATAATATCAAAGTTTTCCCAGAAACATAAACAAAACATGAGGAGTTGTACGATCACGCCTTCGCCTTGTCGCGATCCCCTGATGTAACTGAAACTGTAACCCAAAATCTTAGTGAGTTCCCCCAAAATCCCCATACCCACAACTACATACTATGGGTCCAATCAACCATCAGATTGGAATATCCCAGACCCTCAACCATCCGGTTGGAATGCCAACATACTATGGGTCCAATCATCCACGGGATGGAATATCGCAGGCCCACAACCAATAGGTTAGAATGCCCACATACTATGAGTCCAATCATCCTCGGGATGGAATACGCACAGCCCACAACCAACGGGTTGGAATGCCCACATACTATAAGTCCAATCATCCTCGGAATGGAATACTCAAGGCCCAAAACCAATAGGTTGGAATGCCTAGGTCTAATGGCCTTCACACAAACCAGATAAGCCTCAACCGCCAAACAAACATTTGCACATATAACAAATAATCACATAATAGTCTGTAGAGAACAACTGATCTAACGGATCATACCACATAGAACATAATACCATCCTATCTATCAGGATACCGATCTAACAGATCATACCACATAACATATCCAGATAACAATCCAAAGGGTCAGCCTTGGTGCCTTCGACCCTTGAGTATAGTGATGATAACTCACCTCACACTACTGAGGTCCCGTAGATAAAACTCCAGCCGCTGGTTGACAGATTCAAGAACCGTCAACATCAAACAATACCCAATTAATAATTGGGTTCCAAGCCCAAGGTCCAACTCACACTCCAAAGACCCAAAAGTCAAGTAATGGGACAAAGCCCAGCATATGGCCCAATTTTCCAAATTGGGCCCAAACCTTTTTAAGGTCTTACCATAAGGACCAACCATTTAGTCTAGTCCAACATTCGACATTCTAATGGCCTAATATCACATAATCATAAAGGCCCAAAATTTGTCCCATCTATGGCTCAATTTTCCAAATTGGGCCCAAACCCTCATATAGGCCTTACCATAAAGCCCATCAACGTATTCTAGCCCATATCATTATTCTTAAATGGCCCATTATTGGCCAAAACATCAAAGCCCAATAGAAAGGCCCAACATAAGCTTAAGTTTCACATAAAATGACAATTACAGTTAAGTGTTTCTCACTTAACCCATTAAGGACTTAGTCCATTAAGTCCATTACGCTACTAGATAAGTCATATAGTGTGATTGGGTGTAATTTACAACTCCATTCCAATGGCCCAAAAGTGGGTCCCAATAAGTCCAAGGCCCATAAATCCAATATTAGGGTTTTCTAAACCCTAATTAGGGTTTCCAACCCCATCTTAGCCCAATAGGCCCAATAGCTAGGTATTTTAATCAATTAGGGTTCATTAGGCCTATTAGGGTTTATTAGGCCCATTAGGGTTTTAGTCCCTTGTCCAAACATCCCAAACAAGTCACCATACAAACGAGGCACACTGCCACCCGACACGGCGGCCGGTGGTGGTTTTTGAGTTTCTTTCCTTTATTCCATTTTTGTTACAATTTACAATGCTAAAGTCTCAAATAAACCTATACCCACTCATTAAGATAAACACACACACACATGGTGGCAGCCACCAGTGGTAGTGGCGGTTCTTTATTTTCCAGCAAATAAACTGCACACACAACACACACTAAGCTACACATACAACTAGGAACAAAGAAAAGCATGCACACAGCCACTACCGCGCGGTGGCTGGTGGTGGCAGAACAGAAAAGCGATGGTAACCACCATTGTTGGTAGCCATGGTGGTCTTCCATGGTTTTCGGACAACAAAACCACATGCACACACGCCTTGCACTGGAATACATACATATACACACGGATATATACACAACACGGTATCACCCACCCCATGTTCCTTCACCCTCGTAGCGGCGTGTGGCGCTTGGACGACATGGAGGCATCAGAACAGTCGTCGAAGCGACACCGGCGACATGGCAACAACACAGAATAGAGAGGAGAGAAGAGGAGACATGGTTCTTCACCAGAAGCAGTAACAACAATCGGCACTGGTGTGTTTCTTCTATTCCAGCAACGGCCTTCGTCTCCAACGGTAGAAAAACAAACGGCGCATCGGAGGGGAGAAGGAACAGTCGATGGAGGAAATAGCAACAACAGCCACAATATTGGCCATCAATCCTGATGCTGGAGTGGTAATGGCGGTCGTTCGGTGGTTTCTGACTCCACTAGAAGGGGTGGAGGTAGTTGAAGGTGAGAAGGAGGTATAAGGGTGGCAGCTGCTATAGTGATTAGGGTTAGGGTTGGGTGAAGTTGTGTTTTATATGAATGGAAAGAAGGTGACGGGGGAAGGGAGTCGAGTTTAAATCTCGTGTTCCAAACAAAACTATGATACATTTTTACAAGTTTGGCCCCCGACTCCACAAATTAATTCAGTTAAGATCCAATATTTACACTACAACCCCTGCTCTACAAAATTCTTTTTAGCACAAGTCCAAAAATTACCAATCAACCCCTAGCATCCAAAACCCATATCAATTTAAGTCCAGAAGTTACCATATAGCCCCTCGATGACAAACTCTTTTCAACTTAGGTACATAATTTACCCTTTTAGCCCCAGCTTCCAATATCTCTTCGTATTAAGTCCCAATAATTACCTAATAGTCCCTGTTTTCATAATTATTTACGAAACCAATATGAAACTTACACTTTTAACCCCCGACTTCTAAAATTATGACAATTAGCTCTTCGAGACCCACCTTTGATATATAATTATTTATTTTTAGGCTACTATTTGTTCATTACTTTATTTATATATCTACTTAATAAACGAGGTGTTACAAGTGATGTGCATTTTCATGGATTAGCATATAATTTCACATTTTTCCTCAAGTAACTACAGTTAGGATTTATATAAAAGATTCTAGTAATTTAATAACATTATAATTTTAAGAGGTTATGTCCTATCAAATCCATTCGGCTAATGACCCTCCACCATACAAGGGAATGGTGAGTGAGAGTGGACATCGAATGACAATCATTTTATAGGTTGTTTCCTTATACCCTCTCCTTATAGTATGACTTCGTGAATGAGGCGTACTAGCAATTTGACTAAATTGTCTTATACAATATTAAACTTTTAATCATATATATTATAATGTGTATTTTAAAACTTTTCAAAATACTAGGGTTTAAAATTAATTTTCGAATTAAACTTTTAATAATTAATTAATTTTAAACAATTAATGATTTACCGATTATCCTTTAACTAAATCATTAAGGATTTAAATAATTATCTTAAATAAAATTTTAATAAAATAATTCAAATTTAAATCATTAGGGATTAAATAATTATTTTCAATTAATAAATTTTATCAAATAATTTAAATTTAATCCTAATTATTATGGATTAAATACTTATCTTAAATTAAACAATTAATAAAATAATTCAATTATAATTATAATCCTTAACCCTCTAAATTTCGAAAAAAGGGGATTTATCAGGTTTTTAATTATTCAAATTTTAAACCATATTAAAATAATAATTAAGGAAACTAGAAACCTTAGGTATTAGATATAATTTTCAAAAGTAAGGGGGTGGCGACTATGGTTTCAAAAAACCCTAGCCAAGTCGAAATTTAAGCCTTTAGGGTTTAATTTCCTTAAACCCTAATTTGATAAATTCATTTTAGTACATAATCAAATAGAAAACTTATGGCTCTAATATCACTGATGAGTTTTCTAGGTAATAAAAATTAACATGTGGTGGGAAAAACACTTAAACCCTTAAGTTCACATGCAACCTAGAAAGGATTTATGTTTTCTCTATTAATAGCAACTAACTATGAATATCAAGAAACCCTAGGAGAGAGGCTATGAAATCGAAATTCACATCAAATTAGGGTTACATACACTTTGATTATTATTGAAAATAATCAAAGTATAATTCTTCTTCAAAATCTTGGAAAGCTAGCACCAAAGGAATGAATGTCTCTAATAGCTTGTACCCAAAACTCTAGTAGCAAGAAGACTTTAGGAGATAGGAGGCTTAAGAAAAATTTCGAATCTATGAAGGTACGAAGGAATGGATGAAATAATGAGAGCCAGGGAGGAGCTTATATAGTTGAAGGAAACTTGAGGCCAAAGCTAGGGTTTTTGGGGTAAAACACAAATTAATTAATATAATAATCAAGCTACCTTATCTCCTTATCCTAAGCTTCATGAACAAAATTTCTACGTTATTCATAGGAAAATTTCATTCACCCCCATCCCATGGGGTTCTAGAGTTTTCCTGCTTCAAATTTCAATAAATAACCAAATAGTCCCTGCACTTTTAATCAACTCATATAATCCCAAAATTAATTCCTATTAGCTTCTAATTAATTCCAAATTAATTATTACTATTTTAAAATAACATATTAATCATATAATATATTAATAAATCATATATTTCAATTTCTAATTAATTTATTAATCATATAATAAATCAACAAATTAGCCTCTTCCTCCAAAAGTCATTTTAACCAAATACTAGTTTTGAGGACAACCCCAAAAGGACTTTGCTTCTAATTTAATAATATACCATCTAGATTTTCTTATCACTCGACTCCATGCATCCTTATAAGGCAGAACAACTTATGTTAGACTTTCATCTGGTTTTTTAATGCAAATCTCAACTCACGCTTCCAACACCACCACCTCTCTTTGTTGGGAAAGAAAAAAAAAGTAAAAAACCAATGTTACAGTCATTTTGAGACTCTATGGGAAAATGTCTTGGAAAGTACCTACTAATTCACTAAGTTGTAACATACCAAGAATCTAGGTAATATTTTTGTTTTTCAAAACCAAGCCACAAACCATAAATGTTTACAAAACTAGGTTTCCAAAAGTTATAATCACAAATCAGAGTATCCCAAAATCAAATCTCATAAAAACGGAAGGATCAAGCCTTCTCCTTGCCCCGATCATCTAGAGTACCTGACAAATAAAACTTGTAAGCCAAAGCTTAGTGACTCCCCCCCCCCCAAAGTACTACACATAACCATACAGATAACAACATGCAAATATGAGCCTTCAGCTTGACTGTACCGCCTCGCAGGGGCTACAACCTATTTGAACCATTCTCCGGGCCTTCAGCCTATCCGGACCACCCCAGGTATCTTGACCTTTAGCACAAAGCAGGACCGCCTCAACCCAACAAACCATAACATGTCAACATACACAATAACAGTCAATAACCATCAAGTACAAATAATCAAGTTGTTCTACCAATCTAACACATACTTAGAGAACATAGGTAAGCATACAGATCTACTAGTCTATCGTATAACCAAAACAACATCAATCTATTATACCAGGATATCTAGTGGGTCGGCATTGGTGCCTTCGACCCACAAGTATAGTGAAGAAAACTCACCTCACAGTCTAAAATGTAGCTGAACAAATCACAACTCCAATTGCCGACTCTACATATCACCTATACAACAAGCAGTGACCTAATCTCAAACTATTGTTTAAAATACCTAAAATATCCCTAAGTCGAACTTTATCAAAATCCTAGTCAAATTCGAAGTCAAAAAGTCAAAGATTTAATCTAGGTTGAGTACGCCTTGCGTACTCCGCTCTACGCCCAACATAAAGGGTGCCTCTCAAGTTCACAGGTTTGAAATCTGGCTTGCACAGCATACCTCCAGGTCTGCCCAACGTACCAAAGCTAAATCTCTATCTTTCCATTAAGTTCTTATTACATTAAGCCAAAGCACCAAACTTTAGATCCATGTAAAAAGGGACGTATTGATGGATAAAGTCTCCGACTTTATCCATTTGCATGCATACAAGACGGTAAAAACTCAAATCCTTTGTCCAAAAGTCATCCAAATTCCCAAAACTCTTACATGGATTGATGAGAATGCCAAAGCACTCATTTTTATGAATATATGAGCTCACAACTACAGATAACTACATTTCATGGACCTGAAGTAGCTCATACTCCACTAGACCAAACTATGCGACCAAAAGTGTACATAATATAACACCCAAAGTTTTCAAAACAATTTTTACATTTTCCAAAAACATACTTTCATTCATAAATATTATAAAAATTTCATTGTATCATATAACAACCATAGAAACACAACCCAAGATCATAATACATAAAAACACCTCGTGTGTCTACTG
This sequence comes from Lactuca saligna, assembly GCF_052625555.1. Lineage (NCBI taxonomy): Eukaryota > Viridiplantae > Streptophyta > Magnoliopsida > Asterales > Asteraceae > Lactuca > Lactuca saligna. Next base: position 73,945,331 of record NC_136419.1, on the reverse strand, counting down.
ATCATGCCGGCGCCTTCCCGCGATCCTCACTGGTACCTGAAACACATAACACAACACTGTAAGCATAAATGCTTAGTGAGTTCCCCAAAATACCACATATAATACATATTAGCCACTCGAGGCTATAACTCTGTGGACCCTCTGGTCCTAACTCTGTGAACCTTCCGGTTCTAACTCTATAAAGTCTGGAACATAGACAACATAAATCACATAGAAATAATGCAGTGCATCACAATCACATAAATAGCATACAAGATACTCTGTCATATAACACTAATTACCACTCTAGGTAAAGTATAGTGAGAAGACTCACTCGGGTAACTCGGTAATCTCAAACTCTGTAAAAATGTGATATAGCCTCCGCTTAATCATACGAAATAAACACTATTAATCAATACGTCTCTCAAGTCTAGACTATTCCCTTACTTAGTACTCTCAAAAGGGTAAAAGACCATTTTACCCCTCTCGTGACTCAAAGACCCTAAAGTTGACCAAACTCTAAAAGTCAACAAAAGTCAACTCGTCGGGTTATGCTGCGCGTACCAAACATGTACGTTGGGCGTACCCGGCGTCCTCACAGAAACGAGGTATGAGACCCCTTACGCCGTGCGTACTGGGATTACACCTTGCGTAACTCCCAATTTTAGACCCCTTAGCTTTTGGGGTCTTAAATAGTTAAGACACACGTCCAACTTTTAGATCTGACCATCCCTAAGCCTCTTAATCCATATAGTTGGTGACTCTAAGCCTTTGCATGGCTGGACAAGTCACTAACACCCATAACATTCCATTCCCAACCCTAGAAAGCTCATAACTCAAGCATAATCCCATAACAATGACCAAGTTAGGATTTTTATGGATCTATAACACAAATATCACTGAAATAGGATAGATCTAGGTCCATGGAGTCTATTACACTCCTAAAGTCTCCACCTTTGGGACTTTTAACCCTAGAAATGGTCCAAGCAACATCAAACCAAATAAAGAGGAAAGTTTTGCACTTTATACCTCTAGATGAAGCTCCTTCTTCTGAAGATCCCAGATCCAAACTAGCACCTCAAGCCCTAGCCTCCACAAGCTCCTCTCCTTCTTCTTCACTAACACACCAAGGCACTTTTAGCTCAAGAACACTCACACTCAAGCTAAGGACGATGGGAGGCTCTCTTAGGGTTTCACTCTCTGATATGGAGGCTGAGAAATGAGCCTTAGCATCCTTTATATAGTGCACAAGCCAAATATTAGGGTTTGCATCTGGGCCCTCTACGCCCAACGTACCCAAGCGAGTCTGCGTCCAACTTAAGCGCATGAGTACGCGCAGCGTACGCCCAGCGTACTCGTTTGCTACAAAAACTCATTCCAGGGACTAATCTTAACAACTTAACAAAAGGGAAGCGTTAAATAGCTTTACCTGATTTTCGGGATGTGACACATAATCTCTAGACTAGCAAGATCTAAGAAAATAACTCATCAAAATCTAAATTGTATACCTCTAAAGGATGCTTGAGGGTGAGATACTTCTAAATCTAAGTGGTCTCGAGCTTCCACGATGATTTCCCTTCCTTTTTCTTCCTTCAAGAACACCAAAAATACACTCTCAAGCTCAAAATGCTCACATAATGGATCATGGTTTGCAAGGGACGATTTGGGAGAAGGAGGATGATGAGGAAAGAGGTCTTGAGAAGTTAATGTTGTTAAAATAGGGCTCAAACCCTCAAGTTTAGGCTTTGACCCAAGCCACGTACGCTTTGCGTAACCAGAGTACGCCTAATGTACTTAACACCAACACGTGATTTCATTAAGTGGACAATGGGACCAATTTTACAACAAATTTCATACTAAGGATAGGAATGGAAAATACATGGATCACGGTGTTACATAAGTGAACATCACTATGCCATTTATATGTAAACACCATCTTCCTAAACATTAATTTTATATATATATATATATATATATATATATATATATATATATATATATATTAAAGTTTTTCTCTCCTAAACGTTTAGTTTCCTTCACAATACAAAACCCAACAACAAGAAAAACATTGTCTCTTTTTCTCACAATTAAATTGAACATGTATACTTCCCATTAATCTCGTACGTTTCTTATTTTTAAATATCATTTTTGTTCAAAGTTGTTTTCTCTCATTTTTAATGATTTTCCAATTTGCCTAGAATTGTAAGCTTAATTTGTTGAGTTTATGCTTTGTTGTTCGATACCTAGTTATATATGCATGTATGGGTGTGTAGAAAAAACCGACCTGGTTCAAACTGACCAATCCGTTTACAAACCGATCGACATATATTAGATATCCAATCATAATTGAATTTGATCGATTCTGTTCTTGGATTGGAACCGAACTGATCCAATCCAATTGGATCATCCAACCAATGTGATATCCAATTTGAATGTTTTGAATAATGAAGCATTGAAGTGAATGCTATGATATTTGTTATTAGGTTGAACTTTAATTGTTCAATATTATATCTAGCGTGTTTATGGTTGAAAGTTAAACCTTAAAGCGTATTTTGTTAATCTTATATATCGTATTTGTGCTCGGTTAATTGGTTGTGATTTGCTAGATATCGGATGAAAATTGGATTATATATGTTTTCATTAATTTTATTTATCATAAATATATTTGGTTTGAACTGGCATAACCAATCAAATTCATCAAAAAGATAAAACCTGTTTAATCATATATCCAATTCAATCGGTTCGATTTGGCTGCCTATATAGAACATGATTGGATCGGTTCACAAAATCTTTCATCTAATGGACAATTGGATAGGAATGAGTATAAAAAATGTTATATATTAACCCGACGAACACCTATATGCATGTTGTAGTTTTGTTAATTAGTTTGAAATAACTTTTGTTAAATCAGTTTGAGATAAGGGTGTGCAATAAACCGCACAAACGCATAAATCGCCCGCATCGCACCAAACCGCACCGCATAATGCGGTTTAAAACACTCGCGGTGCGGTTTGCGGTTTGTATTTTTGTTAAACCGCATTATGCGGTGCGGTTTGCGGTTTACGATTACAAAATTACAGTTTAAACCGCACCGCATTGATAAAATCAATTAATGATTATATATATATATATATATATATATATATATATATATATATATATATATATATATATATATATATATATAGAGAGAGAGAGAGAGAGAGAGAGTTAGGTTCAAATGTTTTCACTATCTATTGTATGCATGTATCATTGATTATGGACCAATCATTTTAATTATTTTAAGAAAGTAATTAATGCATATTAAATGTTGAAGATGTAATTAATATTCATTATATCTTCAACATGTAATATGCATTAATTACTTTCTTAAAATAACTAAAATGATTGGTCCAAAATCAATCATACATGCACATAATAGATAGTGAAAACAAAATAACCTAACCTTTTATATATATATATATATATATATATATATATATATATATATATATATATATATATATATATATATATATATATATATATATTCAAAAATAATCTGATAGGTCCTAAGGTCGTTGAGATTATCTTAAGTTTTTGAAATGTAATATTAAGTAATTAAAAATTTAATGCAACATTTAAAGGAGTGACCATATTTTTTTTTTTCTAAAATTCATTTAATTATTTTATGATCACTATGTATTCTTAACTTTTATATATATATATATATATATATATATATATATATATATATATATATATATATATATATATAAATAAGTAGTTAATCACCACAATTCTTTGACCTCCAAATTTCTTAATGACCACTTAGTGAGCGATTAGTAACGAAAATGATAGTATTGCCGTTAAATTTAAAGTAAATAATTAATCTAACCGCAAAAATGCATGTAAACCACATAAATCGTCCGCATCAAACGGCACCGCATAATGCGGTTTTGAACATTCACGGTGCGGTTTGTAGTTTCTAAATAACACAAACCGCATGTGTGGTGCGGTTTGCGGTTTTCGCTCTACACCGCACCAAACCGCACCACGCACACCCCTAGTTTGAGATACACATCGTATCAAAGTAGTTATTCATCATGTTCTTGGTTTTTTAAGTTAATTCTATAAATTCAGGAATTATAAGTAAATTCTATAAATTCAGGAATTTTGTAATTATGTTAATCGCATAATTTAAATTTGTTTGAACCATATAAAACACTGTTTAATCATATATCCAATTCAATCGGTTCGATTTAGCTGCCTATATAGAATATGATTGGATCAGTTCACAAAATCTATCATCTAATGGACAATTGGATAGGAATGAGTATAAAAAATGTTATATATTAACCGACGAACACTTATATGCATGTTGTAGTTTTGTTAATTAGTTTGAAATAACTTTTGTTAAATCAGTTTGAGATAAGGGCGTGCAATAAACCGCACAAACGCATAAATCGCCCGCATCGCACCAAACCGCACCGCATAACGCGGTTTAAAACACTTGCGGTGTGGTTTGCGGTTTACGATTACAAAATTACAGTTTAAACCGCACCGCATTGATAAAATCAATTAATGATTATATATATATATATATATATATATATATATATATATATATATATATATATATATATATATATATAACCCTATATAGAGTTAGGTTCAAATGTTTTCACTATTTATTATGTGCATGTATCATTGATTGTGCACCAATCATTTTAGTTATTTTAATAAAGTAATTAATGCATATTAAATGTTGAAGATGTAATTAATATTCAATATATATCTTCAACATGTAATATGCATTAATTACTTTTCTTAAAATAACTAAAATGATTGGTCCAGAATCAATCATACATGCACACAATAGATAGTGAAAACAAAATAACCTAACTTTATATATATATATATATATATATATATATATATATATATATATATATATATATATATATATATATTCAAAAATAATCTGACATGTCCTAAGGTCCTAAATTAGTGATCTTAAGTTTTTGAAATGTAATCTTAAGTAATTCAAAATTTAATGCAACATTTAATGGATTGACCATTTTTTTTTTTTTTGTCTAAAATTCATTTCATTATTTTATGATCTATATATATATATATATATATATATATATATATATATATATATATATATATATATATATATATATATATATATATATATATATATATATATATATATGGAAAAGTGAATATACCCTTAAGGGTATATAAACTTAGGTATCCAAACTCATAATAATACGTCGTTTTGTTTGATATATTTATTATAATATTGTTAAACTTCAATTCTTAACTTGATTTATATTCAATATTTTTAAATTTTCACTATCATCTTCCTCTTGCATCACATCTTTTTATCGAATACTTACTGGTTATATATATCATTGTTGAAAATGACAATTATGTAAGAGGAAGATAAATATGAAATTTATAAAAATCTTTGAAGTAATTCAATAGAAGTTGAATTATAAGAACATTGGACAATTACAATATCTATATATGATACAAAATGATGTCGTATCGTGAGTTTGGGTACCTAAGTTTATGTACCCTTAAGGGTATATTCACTTTTCCCATATATATATATATATATATATATATATATATATATATATATATATATATATATATATATATATATATATATATATATATATATATATATATATAAGTAGTTAATGACCACAATTCTTTGACCTCCAAATTTCTTAATGACCACTTAGTGAGCGATTAGTAACGAAAATGATAGTATTGCCGTTAAATTTAAAGTAAATAATTAATCTAACCGCAAAAACGCATGTAAACCGCATAAATCGTCCGCATCAAACTGCACCGCATAATGCGGTTTTGAACATTCACGGTGCGGTTTGTGGTTTCTAAATAAGACAAATCGCATGTGCGGTGCGGTTTGCGGTTTTAGCTCTACACCGCACCAAACCGTACCACGCACACCCCTAGTTTGAGATACACATCGAATCAAAGTAGTTATTCATCATGTTCTTTGTTTTTTAAGTTAATTCTATAAATTCAGGAATTATAAGTAAATTCTATAAATTCAAGAATTTTGTAATTATGTTAATCGCATAATTTAAATTTGTTTGAACCGTATAAAACACTTGAATGGGCCCATTAGATTATTTGGACAAAAAAAATGCCACAATATTGAAAAAGCAGTTAATCGTTAGAATATTCGAGTTCAGTAGTGAGTTAACAAAATCATGATAATTATTATTTTACGTTGAAGGGAGAAGGGAGCATTTGTGACCGTTTGTATCACATTCAATAACGGCCACCTAATATGGTAATGCAATGGTCTTCAATTTTTTTAATTATGGTTTTTCATAGTGTTTTTCTTACAAATACCGAAATAGGAGAAAAAAACATTTTTATTTTAAATTTAGTATAACTTTAATAATTTTAAGTTAGTTAAACTTTGATACATTTTAAATCTTAAACATATATTAATATCAAAGGTTGAATCTTGTAGAAATTGAATTTAAAAAATATGACTCACTCAGTTAATTTTGAAGTATTTAAGATATTGCAAGGTTAATCTTTAATACATTTTAAATCTTTACATAGCATTAATATATATCCACACACATTTTAAAAGATATTGAAAGTTTTTAAGATACATAATTTACGTAATTATAACAAAAGATTATAGCGCCCACTAATGATTACGTTTTTATAACAAATTTAACTTTGTTTTCGTGATGGAAGGATTTTATTTCACCAAAGGAGGTAAATGACTAGTAAGATGCATTTTTACAAATTAGAAGGAACGAGCTCAAATGGGATTACGACACCATTCAAACCAATCATGACATCGTAACCCAACTTTATGTTATAACTAGATGAACAAGTTACGTTGGATATCTTTTGCCACTTTCATCGGAGAGGTTATTAATTTTAAAAGATCATTGCATCTCTCACCTTCGCCTAACAACAAGCAAGTTGTGTGTAATCGTATGCCGATGAAGCTAAACTAAATGACCATCGATCGAACAACCTAAGAAATGGATATCTCGTGTCTGTTGAGGAATATGAACTAGTAGATCATTGTAAACCCACCGGCTATTGAGAAGCCATATAAGATCCTAAATCTGATAATTTGAAGCCATGAATATAAAGTTGTAGTCCACGAAAGATAACCAAGTTGAGAACTCAGTTAGTCTTCCACCTGACAACAATCTTGTTTAGTGTAAGTTGTTCTTCAAGATAAAGACTCACATAGACATAAATTTGCATACCTTTAAGGCTCTCCTTGTGGCGAAACATCTCACATAAAATCATGTTATAAACTATGAATAATCATTTTCTCTAATTTCTAGCATTAAAGATATCATGATACTTATTGCCATATTTGTATACTATGTTTATGAGATATGAAAAACGAATGGCAAAACCGCCTTCTTGAATGGTATATGAAGCTTTAAAGATCCATGTATATATGTAGTACAATAAAATAGTATATGAAGCTTCAAAGACGTATGTATGAATTGAAGTAAACATCTTACAACTGTCATTTTAAGTTTGATGAGAAATGAAAGAGCTTGGTTGTTCTCAAAACCACAATGAGCCATATGTTTACATTAGAGTGAGTTGGAGCGTTGGTGTCTTCCCAATCCTGTATGTTGATGGCATACTACTCATGGGAAATGGCATTCTAGGCTTGTAAGACGTCAAGTATTGTCTTGGAAAATGGTTTTCCTTGAAAAATCTACAATAAGCAACATACATCCTAGGAATCAAAATCTATAGGGATCGATCTAAGTGGCTAATTGGTCTCAATCAAAATGCATACATTGATAAAATATTGAAATGGTTTAAGAAGAAAGACTCGAAGCATGGAACATTGTCAATGGAACATGGAATTACCCTGAGCAAGTATCAGTGGCCTACCACACACGATGAGGTGAACTGCATTAATGGGGTCTATTATACTTCTTCCATATGATCCATGATATATGTCATGTTATGTACTATACCAGATGTTCGGTATGCCTTGAGTATTACTAGTGGATATCAACATAATCTAGGTGAATGCCATTGGAGTGTTGTAAAGAACATCCTTAAGTACTTCTAATCTTCCAAACTGATCAAGATGACTCTCAATCCTATCCGGGTTATGTCTTGATCATGAATGGATGGCTGGTGGATTGCAGTATCTCGAAGAAGATCATGGTTATTGTTAAGTCAAATAAATGTTTGATTGATGGCGTGATTTTATTATCACAAGTGGTGAAAGACTTTAAGTTTTTGAAGCCCTTTTTCAAGGGATTGCACTAGTATCCTATCTGGATTATGTTTGATTGATGACCTAACGCACTAGGTGAGGAACGACTCTCACCCGTAACATTGCACTCGGTTCGTTGTGTTTGCTACTCCGGCGTTGCATATACTAGTACGCGTGTTGTCGTTAAGGATCGGTACAAGTAGTGACAATTCCATTATGTTACACCTCTCAAATCTCACGTGGTGTTTGCACCAACGTTCCAACACTTCTCAACACCACTTTAGTCCTGGCAACCATAGACCATGTGTAACGCCCGTAGATCCGGGCTAGTCAATTTAGAGATAATAGGGGTCGAAAATGACTTTTTGACAAATTATTATTTAGAATAAATAATCTTAACCAAGTTGTAGATTATGTCTCAAGGGTTCCGTACATATAAAAAACGCCGAAATCCGAGTTATAACGAACAAGTTGTGACCCGTCAAAGTTTCGCGACGGAACCAACACGATATCGGGAAGACGTAAATAGTGAATTTATGATAGAGATACTTTTAGCTTTAGTAATATAAATGAAAGTCGTAGAATATGTTAACCTGAGAGTGTCCATAAAAAGAACACCCAAATCTGACTTCGTATGAGGAAGTTATGATTTTTCGAAGTTTCGGCTTAGCGGTGTACAACCCGAAGTTCGAGTATTAGATCGACTGGTTTTTAGCCGACACAACCTAAACGAGAATCGAAGATCTCATTATTAGTAGCGTAAGGATAAAAAGACAGATGAAAATGGACATTGGATGATGGGACAACCCGATATTTCTATTTAATGTAATGACTTAAAAGCCAAGTATTGTAACCACTTTTGATAATAATGAAATTAACTTTGAAAATAAAATGTACAAAAGTCTCTATTTGGTTACCTACTATGTTAGATATCATTAAACCGTGAGCGTACATAAAAAGAACGTCCAAAGCTAACTTCGTATGAGGAAGTTATGACTTTTCCAAGTTCGGTATAGCGATAGACAGCTAAAAACTCGAAACAGAGAGCGAGCGACATTTGGTCGGAATGACCTAAATGTGAATCAAAGGTCTCGAAAATGGTATTTCAACGGTAAAAAGTCTGGCAAAAACAGACATCGGGTAAAGAAGTTATGGATTTCTAACGAACTTTTCTTACCCCGACCTTTTAAAAATAAATAATAAAATTTTGCCGACGGAGTTTAAATGAAAGTTGTAGAGTGTAGTCTCACCTACGCGTGAATATAAAAAACGTCGAAAATGGAGTTCGTATGAAGAAGATATGAATTTTTGAAGTTTACTAAATAATTAAAATATAAATTTAAATCCAAAGGGGGAGTCACCGGGCCAATCCAAGTTACGCCTAGCATAATAGTGTACGCCCAACGTACTCGAGGAATAGGCCTCGGATCGTCCACGTCGCCCCTATGCGAAGCTATGCCCCGTCCCATCCAAGCTCCGAGGCAGTCGAGGATGCAGTCACGCATGACGCACGCGTACGCCCAGCGTACCGAGGAGGTTCCTAGCCCCTATAAAAGGGATGCGAGGGTTCTGGGGAAAATGCTCATTTCCTCTCCTCTTTCTTGCATTTTTACCTCGTTTTTCGTGCACGTAATATCCCGAAGCCCCGGTTTCCATACTCAAGGCCCGAAGGTCGTTTGTGCTCCTGAGATTCCCGAGAATCCCGAGAAAATCTGCTTTCTCAAGTCAAGTTCTGCTCGGTTTTCATCTCTCCTTCTTCGATCTATCAATATGATGGTTGTATTATTTTCTTTACTATGTATTAAATTGTTACGATACTACATGAAGTCATCCGCCCTCGAACGATTCTGCCGTTCTGGTTTGGGGTGTGACAAATTGGTATCAGAGCATTGTTTATAGTGAATTAAGTATATCAAAACCATTTTTGGTATACAACTATAAACACAACTGGGCAAAAACACTCTAAGTAAGAGTCATACTTTTAAAAATTAAATTTATTTAATTTTTGTAAAGTAGGCATGCATTCATTTCATATTAATAGCAGTGTCATAAATAGATCAATATAGAAGTATTATAAATAAATTGTGAAATGCAGGTGTACCTTGGGATATGTAATCAGAACTGGGATGAATATAGCCTGATCAACCATATTTGTCCGAGAGCCGACTAACGTATGCCAGGGAGTGTCTGCAGTGGACAACAAATTTAAAACTTACCAAGAGCATATCATTAAGAATACTATGGGAGTATTTGGATATCTTCAACCGTCAAACTTAACGGTAAAACTTTACGTGCTTTAGCTTATAGTCAGTTCTTAAACCTATTCTCGTATAGACTCAATGGCTGGATTTCATCACCCCGACAACCCCTACTACCCCAACTAAGGTAATGAAGGATGGATTGTAGACGACCACAAGGAGGAACCCATGGAAGACGAGGAAGAGGAAGATTCAGATAGCTCAGCTTCAGAGCCCGAGGTAATCAATCCGCCAGCCGTCCGACCTCCATCCACCCTACCTCCATTCAGGATGGGATTTCAAGGACCAACTCCCGTCTGGGGAAGCCACATCCATCATTGGAGCCAGCAGCAAGGATTGTGCCCTCCTTATGGTATGTGTTGGAACTTCTACGATGTTAGCGGAGGAAGTTCAGCTGATCGAGCACTCCCAGTTGTGGTAGGCAAACTTGCCAACCAGGCTTATCAATCTGGAGTCCAAGCAGACCGGATTCGCGAGGTTGACATAAGGATGGAAGAGAACGCAGCTGATATCCGTTACCTAGACATGACACAAGGGAATGCTCAACTCCACACCAACTCCCTCCAGGAGCAAATGACTGCAGCTCTCTCCGAAATGAGGGATTTGAGGGAGCAACAAGCTGCCTTTGACAGGCGTCTAATGGGAGCCAAGCACCCGGATGCGGAATCAAGCTCCAAGCATAATCCACGCAGCAAGTAGTGCTCGCCTACCTCCCAAATTTTGATATAGAATAGGACCACTAACTAAAAGTCTTACCTTCTTTAACTTTCTGTAATCAGAGACCTTTAGAAAGGTCAAAATTTTCTAATTTCGGATGTAACACAACCATATGTTATATATATATATATATATATATATATATATATATATATATATATATATATATATATAGGGCATACCTCTTTCGTGTGTTAATTCTGTGCATTTCATTCGAGTTCATGAGATTGTTTATAGTTCTTCAAACTCCATTGTGAATCAAACTCAAAGCCCTGTGTTGGTCAAACCAATTTCTTGAACTATTAAAGATAGCTAACTCATTATCATTCAACCCTCAACCACCAAGACTTATAATCTTTTGTTTTTATTTCTTGGCAGCGCGATGCCTCCTCGTCCGAACCTAAGACCCAGGTCGGGCACGATACCTCCACCACCACCACCTCCATTAAAGGAAAATGCAGCCTTAATAGCTGCTGTAACAGCCGCAGTAACAACGACAATGGCCCAAATGAGTAATAATGGTTTTGGAGGGGGAGTAAATAGCTTTACGAATAGCCAATGTCAGGGTCGTTCAGGGGATTGCACCTTCAAGGACTTCACCAATAGCAAGCCCATGACTTTTAACGGATCAGGAGGGATAATGGTTCTATCACAATGGATAGAGAAAACAGAAGCGGTTTTTGAGATCTGTGCATGTCTGGAAGTGAGCAAGGTAAAATTTGCCGCTTGTACATTCTTCGAGAGAGCCCTAACGTGGTGGAATGGACACGTCAAGTCACTAACTCTGATAGTAGCAAATTCTATGGGCTGGGAGAATCTAAAGCAATTGTTAATGCAAGAGTACTCTCCAAGGGGCAAGTACAAAAACCAGAGCATGAACTTTGGGGCCTTACTGTGGTAGGCTCGGACATCACGACCTATGCCAATAGGTTTAGTGACTTGGCAATCCTTTATCCAGGGATGGTTGCGCTAGAGAGCAAGAATATCGAAAGATACATCTGGGGACTGTTACCCCAGATTCGAGGAAGTGTACTAGCTTCCAAACCAGTCACTTTCGATAGCGCCAAACATTTGGCACAAGCTCTCGTTGACCATGGAATCTGTCAAGGCTTCGCAACTGCTGTCTCGGAGCAAACCATAGGAAACAACAACAACAACAACATCAGTACCAACAACTACAACAAGAAGAAGTTTTGGAACAAGAGGAAGGGTCAGTCTTCACAGGCACCTTCCAACAAGCAACAAATAGTGGCAGTCCATGCCGCTACTACCCCTACTGCTGCTCCGGTTACCCCTGCACCAGCGAAGCAATATGCGGGGAACCTACCAAAGTGCAACAAATGTAATTTCCATCACAACGAAAATTGTCAGGAGATGCACTGCAACAATTGCAACAAGAAAGGGCACACTGCCCGTTTCTGTAAGGCACCGACACAACCAATCACCCAAGTCCCTGGAGTCAGGGTGGGCCAGGCATGTTATGGATGCGGTGAGGCTGGACACTACAAGAGAGACTGCCCTAAGGCAAGGAATGCTAGCGGCATAGGAAGAGTGCTGGTAATAGGGCAGAACGAAGAAATAGTTGATCCCACGGTGGTTACGAATACATTTCTCCTCAATAACGCTTATGCATGCATACTCTTTGATTGTGGTGCGGAAAGAAGTTCCGTGAGTCATAAATTCAAACACATACTAAAATAGAACCCTCAATCACTCAATAAGATATTTATAGTTGAAATGGCAAACGGTAGGACAGAAAGCACAAACGATATGTACATAGGCTACACACTAACTCTAAAAGAACATTCATTTCAAATCAACTTAATGCCAATCACCATAAAAAGCTTTGATGTCATCATCGGTATGGATTGGTGAAGCCTGCACCATGTCGATATACTTTGTCACAAAAGGGCCGTCCGCCTAAATCTGCCAAAAGGCGAAACTCTTGTAATTTATGGTGACAAACCCGATTCCAATTTACAAATCATCTCTTGCGTCAAAGCCCAGAAATACCTACGTAAGGAGTACCATGCCTTCTTAGCCCACGTGGTAGATAAGGAAAAAGAAACGAAAGGCATCAAAGACATTTTGGAAGTCCGTGATTTTCTCGATATCTTCCCTGAAGATCTCCCAGGAGTCCCACCAGAACGACAAGTCGAGTTCAGGATCGATTTAATTCCCAGAGTAACCCCAGTAGCAAAGTCACCGTATCGTCTGGCGCCACCTGAGATGCAAGAATTATCCAGCTAATTAAACGAACTGCTCAACAAAGGATTCATCAGGCCAAGCTTTTCACCTTGGGGAGCACCAATCATGTTCGTAAAGAAGAAGGATGGATCTTTCCGCATGTGCATCGATTACCAGGAAACTCAACAAGCTCACTATCAAGAACCGATATCGCTTACCATGCATTGATGACTTGTTCGACCAACTCCAAGGAGCGAGTTATTTCTCGAAGATCGATTTGAGATCCAGGTATCATCAGTTGCGAGTGTCGGAAGGAGATGTTCCCAAAACAGCATTTCGAACTCATTATGGTCACTACGAGTTTGTAGTGATGCCCTTTGGATTAAAAAATGCACCGACAGTGTTCATGGACTTAATGAATCAAGTGTATCGTTCATTCGTACACAAATTTGTGATCGTGTTCATAGACAATATACTCATCTATTCAAAGAGTAAAGAGGAACATGGTCATCACCTCCGACAAATCTTGGAAACTCTAAGAAATGAAAAGTTATACACAAAATTCTCAAAGTGCGAATTTTGGATTCGGAAAGTAGATTTCATAGGTCACGTGGTTAGCAAGGGCGGGATACACGTGGACCCCTCCAAAATCAAGGCAATCGAGAACTGGTCAGCTCCCAAAACCCCAATGGAAATCCAAAAATTCTTGGGCCTTGTTGGCTACTATCGAAGGTTTATATAGAACTTCTCGAAGATTGCTAAACCACTTACCACCCTAACCCAAAAGGGTATACTTTCAATTGGGAAGAAAGACAAGACGCTGCATTCCAAACACTGAAGCAAGCTCCATGCAATGCACCTATATTGTCCTAACTAGAAGGAACAGAAGACTTCGTGGTCTACTGTGATGCATCTAATCAAGGTCTTGGATGTGTTCTAATGCAACGAGGAAAGGTCATCGCCTACGCCTGAAGACAACTCAAGACGCACGAGGTCAACTACACTACACACGATCTTGAACTAGGAGCAGTCGTTTTCACGCTAAAGATCTAGAGACACTATCTCTACATTCTTAATCAAAAGGAACTCAACATGAGGCAAAGACGATGGGTTGAACTGCTGAATGACTATGAATGTGAGATTCGCTATCACCCAGGAAAAGCGAATGTAGTAGCTGATGCTCTTAGTCGAAAGGAATACTCAGGCCACCGAGTGAAATCATTAACCATGACGATTCATTCACACTTTGGAAGATATGCTAAGAACTTGTGTAATTGATTTTGGTAAGGCGTGGGGTACCCATTTACCACTAGTTGAATTTTCATACAACAATAGCTATCACTCCAGCATTAAAGTTGCTCCATTCGAAGCCCCCTACGGCCGGAAGTGCAAATCACCACTGTGCTGGGCTGAAGTGGGTGACACGCAACTAGCCAAAGGACAAGTACCCAACAACACTGACACTGGCCTGAAAATAATAAGAGAAACAACCGAGAAGATTGTACAAATTTGGGAATGACTAAAGGCTTCAAGAGACACACAAAAGAGTTATGCAGACAAAAGACGAAAACCCTTGGAGTTTCAGGTTGGGGACCAAGTGCTATTGAAGGTCTCGCCATGGAAAGGACTAATACGTTTTGGAAAACATGGGAAACTAAACCCAATGTATATCGAACCATTCAAGATCCATGCAAGGATCGGCCCGGTAGTATGGATGAGCAAAAACCGAACCGAAAACCATAAAACCGAAAAAAAACCGACATAACCGAAACCGAAAAACCGAAACCAAAACAATAACCAACGGTTTAGGTTTGAATTTTACAAAAACCGAAAAATAACAGTTTGGTTCGGTTTTGACGTATAAAACCGCCCATAAAAACCAACCCGGCCCACATATATATTATTTATTATGTTTTAAACTTTAGTTTTAGACTTTAGACTTTATCTCTTTAATACTTATATGTTTATTTTCAACAAACTGTTAATGATGTTTAACTTTGATCTTTTGAACATTTTTATGCTTTTCTAATACTAGAATTCGTACTCTTTATTTTATTGTATTTAAAGTAGATACAATACTATTTATCGCAACGTATTTTCACTAGGTTTGAACACAAAAACTAGAAACAAAAATAGGAGCTCATAAACCCACGGTTTAAAATCGAAAACCCATAAACCCAACCCGGAAAACCGAAAAACCGAACCATGCAAAAACCGAACCTATATGGGTTTAAAAACCGAAAAACCGACTTTCTAAGGTTTGGTTTGGTTTTAGCCAAAAACCAACCCAAACCGACCCATGCTCATCCCTACCCGGTAGCCTACAAACTTCGTCTATCGTAGGAACTCGATAACGTACATCCTACCTTTTATATGTCAAACTTGAAGAAATGTTTGTCCGAGGAGACCCTCTTCGTCCCTTTAGACGAAATTGAAATCAATGAGAGTCTCCACTTTATAGAAGAACCAATTGAAATCATAGATAGGGAAATTAAAAGAACAAAACAAAGTCGCATACCCATCGTGAAGGTCCGCTGGAATGCAAAGCGACGACCTGAATACACCTGGGAACGCGAAGATCAGATGAAACACAAGTACCCACATCTTTTTCCCTAATCCACAAGTGTTTTTCTTATATTAAATTCCGGGACGAAATTCCCTCTAACGGGGGGATGATGTGACAACCCGATATTTCGACTCTATGTAATGACCTAAAAAGTCAAGTATTGTAACCACTTTTGAAATAATGAAATTAACTTCGAAAATAAAATGTACGAAAGTCTCTATTGGGTTACCTACTATGCTAGATATTGTGTCAAGGTTTACAAAAATACTAAGAACATTAAAATCCGAGTTATAACGAAGAAGTTATGACCATTCTAAGATTTCCGACAAAACAGGCAACACCGATTAAATGAAAAATGCGAAGTTTCAATACAATAGTTTTTAGCCTTAAGTATCTAAATGAAAGTTGTAGATATCATTAAACCGTGAGCATATATAAAAAGAACGTCCAAATTTGACTTCGTATGAGGAAGTTATGATTTTTCCAAGATCCAGATATAGCAGTAGACAGCTAAAAACTCGAAAAAGAAATTGAGAGACTTTTGGCCGAAACAACCTAAATAAGAATCGAAGTTCTCAACCAAAGAAGTGTAACGGTAAAAAGTTTGTCAAAAACGGACGCCAAATGAAGAAGTTATGGATTTTTAACGGGCTTTTCCAGTCCCTGCCAGTTAAAAACAAATAATTAAAAAATAAAGTCAAAATTATCCAACGAAGTCTAAACGAGAGTTGTATAGTATATTCTCACCTACATGTGCATATAAAGAACGTCGAAAATGGAACTCGTACGCGAAAGTTATGGATTTTACAAGTTTAAGGCTCAAAATCCGAGGCTGTCAGGTCTGCCACGACGTGGCACAGTTGGCCACGAACTGGCAAGTGATTGAGGATGTCCAATCAATGGAAAAGGATAATATTTGCTCACCACGACGTGGCACACTAGAAATGCACCTATTGTAACATTCGGATTCCCAGGTATATTTTTATTCATTTATATTTTTGGGGTTTATGAGGGGACTCGGCGAGTTGGCGCCAAGACTCGCCGAGTAGGGACGCGGATGTTCATTTTATTTCATGAACGGACTCGGCGAGTCCATTCGTGGACTCGGTGAGTCCACGCTGTTTAATGAAACCCTAATTTCTCGGGTTTGGGGCCTATTTAAAGGGCCTTATGGCCGTCATTTGTGCTCACCAGCCCCCAGAGCGAAACCCTAGTGAACTTGAGCGTTTGGGGTGAGAGAAGGAGCCATTATCAACCTTGGAGGGGTTGTCTAGCAAGGGAAAGGAAGCTTTAGCCAAGAGGAAGCAAGAGGGTTAACTTCCTGAAGATCTGAGGTCCAGAACATCACGTTTGAGGTACTATTTTCTAACCATTTTCTGTTGAGGTGATGTTCATGTTGATTTATGGCTTATTGAGCCCTTTTGTGACTAGATCTAGTGCTCCCATGGTACCCTAAGTGAGTTAGGTTCTGGATTTAGACCCATGGAGGTCCAGAGTGCCTCTTTGTCCAAGATGTTTATGAGTCTATGGAGGTTTTGGTTTGGGATCATTGTGTGTGAGGTTAAAACACCATTTATGAGTCAATAGGTGTGATATGAGTGCTAAGACATAAACTTTACGTGATAAATAAGCTTGGAAAGATTGGATCTATGAGCTAGTGGAACAGATCTAACCTCAGAAGGTTGTTTGGGGTTATGCATGGAATGCACTCGCCGAGTCCATTGGCAGACTCGACGAGTTGAAGCAAGTTATTCCGTGTTTTCGAACCAGGGGTTGGGTAACCGAGTTGGGTGAGTGACTCAGTGAGTCGGAAGGGGTTCAGAGGAATCGGGTCCTCGTAGGGACTCAGCGAGTCCACGCCAGACTCGACGAGTTGGGTTGACTGTTGACCATTGACCAGAGTTGACCGATGTTGACTTGATAAAGTTAGTCAATCCTAGTTGGGAAAGCGTTAATTAGAGATATATTTGTGTATAGGAGGACTATAGCTTGGGAAATCGAGCACTAGTGATTTCAGGGATTTACGAGTTACCGAGATACGCAAGGTGAGTCTTCTCACTATACGTTACCTTGAGTTGGTAAATAGAGTTATGTGATACAATTTTTATATATATTGTTTGTTGCACTGCATTCTTCTATGTGATTTATGTTGTGCATGCTTGCAGAGTTAGAACCTGAGGGTTCACAGAGTTTTGGGTGCACGGACCCACAAAGTTATAGCCTCGAGTGGCTAATATGTGTTATATGTGGTATTTTGGGGAACTCACTAAGCTTTGTGTAACGATGTAAATTTTAAAACCAATTTTTCATTTTTGTAAACATCAAAAACATTGATTAGTATTTCAAATTCAAAGGAGAACAATATTGTCACAACAAAATACATCCCAATGATCATAAAATAGTTTTTCCCCGACAATGTGTACGATCACGCCGACGCCTTCCCACGGTCCTCGCTAGTACCTGAAACACATAACACAACAACTGTAAGCATAAATGCTTAGTGAGTTCCCCAAAATACAACTTACGCACATATACCTTTCCAGGCCCTGACCTTCCGGTCCATGTGTCTCAGGGGACTTCCGTCCCGACTAGGTAAACCTTCCGGTCCTACCCACGTCAACCTTACGGTCCACATCACAACGCCTTCCGGCCCATATCAAGCATATCATACATGACACATATAACGATTAACTTATCACACATAATATATATATATATATATATATATATATATATATATATATATATATATATATATATATCATATCATATCCGACCTTCCGGTCGCACAGTCAAACCCTTCCGGGTACAGTATAGTGAGAAGACTCACCTCGTGGAAAGTCTAAGATCTCGCGTCCTTGCTATCACCGAATCCCAATGACAACTCTACCTCGCCTAAACATAAAAATATCATTTAATACACAAAGACTTCCACCACTAAAACTTTACCCCTTATCATCATTCCTCATAGGGTAAAAGACCATTTTACCCTTCCTTGACCTAAATTCCTCATGTTGACCAAAACCCTAAAAGTCAACAAAAGTCAACCCTGAGAGTACGCGGGGCGTCCTGCTAGATGTACGCAGCGCGTACATCGCCAATCCCTTGGATCGGGGTCTCCACCCAGTACGTTGCGCGTACTGGAAGTTACGCCCAACGTAACCATCATAATCCAACCCTCTTCATTTCTGGTCTTAATCGGTTAAGCCATTACTCCAACTTCTAGATCCGACTCTTTTAGTGTGTCTAAACCCATAAAGTCGAGACCTTTAAGCCTTGGCATGGCTGTAAAGGCTCCAACATCACATAACAACATTCTATTCCAACTCAAGGACCTAGATCTCATGCATGGTGCAATATCCACGTCCAAGATGCCATTTTTATGAGTCTACAACTCCAATAGATCAGAAATATGAAGTATCTAAGCTTATGGAGGCCATTTGCACACAAAGTCTCCACCTTTGGGACTTAAACCCTAGAAAATGATACCTTAAGCATATAACATGAACCAAGTGATAAGATCCGAACTTTTTACCTGATAATGAAGCTTTAACCCTTGCAAAGCTCAGATCTACACTTGAGCACCACTTCTAGCCTTTCCAATGAGCTCTTCTTCTCCTTTTAAACCTTGGAATGGCACCACCAAGCTTAGAATACACACACAAAGGCTAAAGAACGAATGCACACACTTTTTAGGGTTTCACTCTGAGGGATGGTGGCTGAGAAGTCCAGCCACACATTCCTTTTATAGCCCTCCAAAGGAAATTAGGGTTTTAGATCTGTATAAGTTACGTCGGGCGTAACCTTGGGTACGCCCCGCATACCTGAGGGTGAACGCGTCCAAAATGAGGCGCGCGAGTACGCGCAGCGTACACCTTGTACGCCCAGCTTACTCGCCTACCATGAAAACCCTAAATTAACAACTTAACCAAGATGCAAGGCCAAAAGAAGAATACCTGGATTTCGGGCTGTTACAACTCTCCCCCACTAGAATCAGACTTCGCCCCCGAAGTCTCATACTGAAAACAACTCTGGATACTGATCCCGCATCTCAGACTCGGACTCCCATGTCAGCTCGGACCCCTTCCGATGTTGCCACAGTACTTGTACCATAGGTACTTCCTTGTTCCTTAAAACCTTAACTTTCCGATCCCTGATCGCTACTGGTCTCTCCACATAGTTCAGGCCTGCATCCACCTGAATATCATCTAATGGCACCACTGCTGACTCGTCGGCAATGCATTTCCTCAAATGCGAGACGTGAAAGGTATCATGGATTTGCCCCAACTCAGCAGGTAGATCCAACCGGTAGGCTACCCGGCCTACCCTAGCAATTACCCTGAAGGGTCCAATATACCGGGGTCCCAACTTGCCCCTCTTCCTGAATCGTATCACTCCTTTCCAAAGAGAGACCTTTAGGAGCACAAGGTCACCAACCTGGAACTCGAGCTCGGACCGACGCCTGTCCGCATAACTCTTCTGGCGACTCTGCGTGGTCAACAGCCTCTGCCTGACCTGCTGAATCTGCTCGGTCGTCTGGAGTACAATCTTCGTGCTACCCATCACCCGCTGCCCCACCTCTCCCCAGCAGATGGGGGTGCGACACCTCCGCCCATACAACAGCTCAAAGGGTGGCATACTAATGCTCAAATGATGGCTGTTGTTGTACGAAAACTTTGCTAAAGGTAGATAGGTGTCCCAGCTCCCTCCAAAATCCAAAACACATGCTCGGAGCATATCCTCAAGCGTCTGAATCGTCCGATCGCTCTGTCCGTCCATCTGTGGGTGGTATGCGGTACTTAAATGCAGTCTCGTACCCAACTCCTCATGAAACTTCTTCCAAAACCTGGAAGTAAAACGCATATCCCGATCTAAAACAATCGACATCGGAACCCAACGCCGCAATACCACCTCCCTCACGTATAACTCCGCCAACTTCTCCGTAGAAGAGCTCTCGCTGATGGCTAGAAAATGAGCGCTCTTCGTCAATCTATCCACGATCACCCAAATTGCGTCGACTCCCCTCGCAGTCCGCGGCAATTTGGTGATAAAATCCATGGTAATCTGTTCCTACTTCCATTCGGGAATCTCTAGCGGCTGCAATTTACCGTGCGGACGCTGGTGCTCGGCCTTAACCTGTCGACAAGTCAGGCATCTCTCAACAAACCATGCAACATCCCTTTTCATACAGGGCCACCAATACTCCTTCCTTAGGTCCAAATACATTTTCGTAGCCCCGGGATGAATCGAGAATTTAGATCGATGCGCTTCCTCCATCAAAATAGTATGCGTACCGCCTACAAACGATACCCAAATCCGACCCTGAAAAGTCATAAGCCCTTGACCATCCGTAACGAATCCTGATACCTGACCTACAACCCGCTCCCTCTTCTGTTTTTCTGGTTTCGCAGCCTCAGCCTGAGCTCCTCGAATGGTATCCAAAATCGGGGTCATCACCGTCAATCACATATAAATATCTCGGATCAGGGCACTTTCCGCCCTACGGCTCAACGCATCGGCCACCACATTAGCCTTGCCCGGGTGGTACAGGATCTCACAATCGTAATCCTTCACCACGTCCAACCATCTCCTCTGTCGCATATTTAGATTTGGCTGATCCATCAAGTACTTCAGACTCTTGTGGTCCGTGTAGATGGTACACCGAACCCCATAAAGATAATGCCGCCAGATCTTGAGGGCAAACACCACAACCCCCAATTCCAGGTCGTGGGTGGGATATCTCGACTCATGAGGCTTCAACTGCCTCGAAGCATACGCTATCACATGCCCCTCTGCATAAGCACCGCCCCTAAACCCGATATAGATGCATCACAGTGCACCACAAAATCCTCCATCCCTTCCGGAAGTGCAAGCACCGGGGCCTCGCACAATTTCTGATAAAGGGTCTCGAATGAGGACTGCTGCTCCGGTCCCCACGAAAATGCAACACCCTTTCGGGTCATCCTAGTAAGTGGCATGGCGATCTTGGAGAAATCCTTGATAAAACTTCGATAATAGCCGGCCAATCCCAGAAAACTCCTTATCTCAGTGGGCGATCTCGGCACCTCCCATTTCAACACCGCCTCAATCTTGGCCGGGTTGACCAATATCCCTTTCTGATTAACAAGGTGCCCAAGGAACTGGACATCTTGTAACCAGAAATCACACTTGGAGAATTTGGCATACAGCCTCTCCGATCTCAATACCCCAAGAATTTCCCTCAAATGTTCCTCATGCTGCTCCCTGGACCTCGAATATACCAAAATATCATCAATGAATACGATCACCGTCCGATCCAGCATCGGCCTGCACACCCGGTTCATAAGATCCATGAACGCAGCCGAGGCATTGGTGAGCCCAAAAGGCATCACCACAAACTCATAATGTCCATAACGAGTTCTGAATGCAGTCTTCTGAATATCTTCATCCTGAACCCTCATCTAATGATAGCCCGACCTCAAGTCTATCTTAGAGAACCAAGATGCCCCCTGCAACTGATCGAACAGATCGTCGATCCTAGGTAACGGATACCGGTTCTTAACCGTCAACTCTTTCAACTCCCGGTAATCGATACACATCCGGTGTGAACCATCCTTTTTCTTGAAAAACAAAATCGGCGCTCCTCAAGGTGAGCTACTCGGTCGAATAAACCCCTTCCCCAACAGCTCCTGAAGCTGCAAGGATAACTCCTGCATTTCCGGTGGAGCGAGACGATAAGGCGCCTTGGTGATGGGCGCCGCTCCCGGAACCAAATCGATACGGAACTCCACTTGCCTTTCCGGAGGCACACATGGTAACTCTTCGGGGAACACATCCGAAAACTCGCATACTACAGGAACGTCATCAACCGAATTGGGCCTCCCCGCGGTCACTCGAGTATCCATCACGTAGGCTATGAATCCATTGCAACCCTACTGCAAACTCTGCCTCACCCTTGCAGCCGAACAAAACGCCGACCCACACCGGGTCCCCTCGCCATACACCATAAGCACTCCCCTACTAGGGTCTCGAATCGTCACCAACTATCTCTCGCAGTCAATGACTGCCCCAAACTTACTCAATCAGTCTATGCCCACGATGACGCAGACATCCCCCATCGCTATAGGAACCAAGTCTATAGGGAACTCGACCCCAAAAATCTCGAGCACACATCCTCGAATCACATCAGTGGCGTATACCGCTTTCTCATCCGCTATAGAAACTCGCAGGGGTCGACTCATCACCTCCCGATCAATACTGATGTGCTGGCTAAAAGCCAGCGATACAAAAGACCGACTCGCACCCGAGTCAAATAATACCAAAGCAGGTACAAAATTTACAAGAAAAGTACCTACGCATATCATAATATAAGCACAATACCTTATCATAAAAGTAAATACGCGAAAGAATACATACCAGCTACGACATCAGGCGCCGCGCGGACCTCCTCCGTAGTCAACTGAAAAGCTCTCCCACGAGCCTTCGGAGCCTCGGCTTTCACCGGCCGAGTCTCGGTAACCCTAGCAGCAGGTGCAGATCCCTGGCGAAGCTGGGGGCACTCGGCCTTCCGATGGCCGGTTTGGTTGCAATGAAAGCAAACCATGAATCCCTTGGGGCAATCCCTAGCAATGTGCCCCTCCTTGCCACACTTGTAGCAAGCACCTGATCGATATGCCCCCTCATGACCCTTGCCACACTTTCCACAAGTGCGGCCCTTCTGTCCTCCCGTCCTCGAATCGGCGGACTTGGTCCGCTTGGCTGCCGGCTGGGACTGAGTCGGCCTCCGATCCACCCGTTGAGACTCGGCCTCCTCCCTGGCCTGGGTCTCCAACTCGATCTCTCGCTTCCGGGCATTCACCTGGAGCTCAACAAAGGTCTGGTATGACGAGTTCGATATGAACTCCCGGATATCCCTCCTCAGCACACCCAAATATCGGCTCATCTGAGCCTGCTCCGTGGACACCTGCTCAGGGCAAAACATCACCCTCTCATGAAACTTCCGAGTGATCACCATAACAAAATCATTACCCTACTTGAGGGTCAAGAACTCCTAAACCAACTGTTTCCTCTCCACCGGGGGAACATATTCGTCTCTGAACATAGCAGTAAACCTCTCCCAAGTCACGGCTGAAACCTCCGCCAGAGTGAAGTTCGCCGTCACGAACTTCCACCAATCCTTTGCTCCCAGGCGGAGCTGGTTCAAAGCGAACCGTACCCTCAGATGCTCCGGACATGAACAAGTGTAGAAGCATCCCTCGATATCAGCAATCCATCTCATCATAGCGATCGGATCCTGCGTCCCGTCAAACTCAGGTGGCTTCGTGTTGTTGAACTCCCGGAACAGCAACGAGTAACCTCCCTGTGGTCTGGCAGCAGCCACAACTGCGGTAGCTGCAGCGGCTGCGGCCTCAGTCACCGCGTCGTACCGCTCATCAAAAGTCTCCATCAGTGTGGTCTTAATAGACCCAAACATCTCCAGAATCTCAACCCGGATCGCTGCAGCCACCTCCTCATGAATCATCTGACAAAGCTCCTCGTCACTCACACTGCTCGTACCAGGTCTGTGGCGTGGTCCAACCATGATGCCTCTGAAATACAACATAGAAATATCAGAGACTTTATCGAGCATAATCGCACTCGATAACGCAACCCTACTCAGTCTCCGATACCCAGGGATTATTACTTGGGTTGCCCACCGACCTGGTGTCTTCAGTAGTACGGGCCCAATACTACCAACTACACCGCATCAACATTCACCCCAAGTCCTCCTCCCCAAACCCCGGATCATGAGTACTCTATTCTTGCCATGCACTAGCTACCCACTTGCTCTCAAAGCACCTCATAGAAGCAGATTTCCCTAGACTAAGGCATCACAAATCAGGCCATTCTAGTCCTAATATGAATACCTAGTCTACTAGCATGCGTATCATATCATATCATATCTCATAACACATATTGTAAGAGTATTTTGGGGATTTTACCGTTCGGGCGCTGGATGACCGTACACACTTCTTCTTCTTTGGTTGTTTCAAAATCTCTTATCAAATTTTTATTGATTTTATTAATTAAAATTTCTCAAATCCCCGGTTTTAGTTCAGTTACGCCCGAAGGTGTATCCGAATCCCTCAAACCAAGGCTCTGATACCAACTTGTAACGACGTAAATTTTAAAACCAATTTTTCATTTTTGTAAACATCAAAAACATTGATTAATATTTCAAATTCAAACGAGAACAATATTGTCATAACAAAATACATCCCAATGATCATAAAATAGTTTTTCCCCGATAATGTGTTCGATCACGCCGGCGCCTTCCCACGGTCCTCGCTAGTACCTGAAACACATAACACAACAACTGTAAGCATAAATGCTTAGTGAGTTCCCCAAAATACAACTTACGCACATATGCCTTTCCAGGCCCTGACCTTCCGGTCCATCTGTCTCAGGGGACTTCCGTCCCGACTAGGTAAACCTTCCGGTCCTACCCACGTCAACCTTACGGTCCACATCACAACGCCTTCCGGCCCATAACATATTCGCCTTCTGGCCCATATCAAGCATATCATGCATGGCACATATAACGATTAACTTATCACACATAATATATATATATATATATATATATATATATATATATATATATATATATATATATATATATATATATATATATATATATATATATATATATATATCTCATATCATATCCGGCCTTTCGGTCACACAGTCAAACCCTTCCGGGTACAGTATAGTGAGAAGACTCACCTCGTGGAAAGTCTAAGATCTCGTGTCCTTGCTATCACCGAATCCCAATGATGACTCTACCTCGCCTAAACATAAAAATACCATTTAATACACAAAGACTTCCACCACTAAAACTTTACCCCTTATCATCATTCCTCAGAGGGTAAAAGACCATTTTACCCTTCCTTGACCTAAAGTCCTCATGTTGACCAAAACCCTAAAAGTCAACAAAAGTCAACCCTGAGAGTACGCGGGGCGTACTGCTAGATGTACATAGGGCGTACATCACCAATCCCCTGGATCGGGGTCTCCACCCAGTACGCTGCGCGTACTGGAAGTTACGCCCAACGTAACCATCAGAATCCAACACTCTTCATTTCTGGTCTTAATCGGTTAAGCCATTACTCCAACTTTTAGATCCGACTCTTTTAGTGTGTCTAAACCCATAAATTCGAGACCTTTAAGCCTTGGCATCGCTGTAAAGGCTCCAACATCACATAACAACATTCTATTCCAACTCAAGGACCTAGATCTCATGCATGGTGCAATATCCACATCCAAGATGCCATTTTTATGAGTCTACAACTCCAATAGATCAGAAATATGAAGTATCTAAGCTTATGGAGGCCATTTGCACACAAAGTCTCCACCTTTGGGACTTAAACCCTAGAAAATGATACCTTAAGCATATAACATGAACCAAGTGACAAGATCCGAACTTTTTACCTGATAATGAAGCTTTAACCCTTGCAAAGCTCAGATCTACACTTGAGCACCACTTCTAGTCTTTCCAATGAGCTCTTCTTCTCCTTTGCAACCTTGGAATGGCACCACCAAGCTTAGAATACACACACAAAGGCTAAAGAACAAATGCACACACTTTTTAGGGTTTCACTCTGAGGGATGGTGGCTGAGAAGTCCAGCCACACATTCCTTTTATAGCCCTCCAAAGGAAATTAGGGCTTTAGATCTGTATAAGTTACGTCGGGCGTAACCTTGGGTACGCCCCGCGTACCTGAGGGTGAACGCGTCCAAAATGAGGCGCGCGAGTACGCGCAGCGTACACCTTGTACGCCCAGCGTACTCGCCTACCATGAAAACCCTAAATTAACAACTTAACCAAGATGCAAGGCCAAAAGAAGAATACCTGGATTTCGGGCTGTTACACTTTGTGCTTACAGTGTTTTGTGTTATGTGTTTTAGGTACTAGTGAGGATCGCGAGAAGGCGCCGGCTTGATCGGTACACACACGGGATTTTTATGATATGAGATCTTGGGGTTTTTATATGTTATAAATTGAGTTTCAAACAATAATGTTTTTATGATTTACAAATGAATTATGTTTTTATAAATGCGAAAAATTGTTTTGGAAATTTACGGTGTTACACCTATAAATAGAAGCTTAAGGGTGTCGGGTTTGGTACTCATCTCTTTCCATCTAAGTGTCGTTACTATGTGTAATGACCTCGAAAAGCAATCCAGAAGCCCCAGTTTTCACATTCAAGTTCCGAAGGAAGGTTCTACACTCCCGGGATTCCCGAGAATCCCAAGAAAATCAACTCTTCCAAGTCGAAGTTCTGCTCGATTACCATCTCGATTTCTCCCATCAATCAAGTGAGTTCATACCCCTATAAACTACACTTTCAAATGTTTTATCAATGCTTTTTATACACTTTTAAGGGGGGGGATACAAGTAAACACACGCTTATTATCGTGTGTAACATAAAGATTCACTATATACTCTTTTTATCAAGTAAATCATATGTGATTCATAACTACTACATGAGAACTTTCGTATGCAATATATATTCTCGATAACATCTTGTATTATGGAAATAAAACATGTTATATATATATATATATATATATATATATATATATATATATATATATATATATATATATATATATATATACACGAATCAAACACTTTATTTATACTTTAACTATATGTGATCATTTATGTCACTATAAATGTTATACTTTACATAACAAGTGAGTATTACACTAGGGTTTACTATACGAACGAAACACCCATTTTGAAAAACTATAATAGGTATAGTTTACGAGAAAATCATGAACATTTACATATTAGAAACACTATATCAAAGAGATATTTTCATACACAAGAACAAATGTACATTTTCGTATGTAAATCTATTTTTATACTAAGTTTTGTGAGACATTTCACGTACTTTCGAGTATGAATTTTAAGTCCTGTATTATATACCAAAATCCATTGTAGGGGGAGCGTGATACTTGTGTATAGATCTATACAGGATTGACAATCCCACACCTAAGCTGTTAGCTACAGCTAGGTCGATAGGCCTAGGGTGACAAACGTCATAACCTTCCAACGCTTGAAGAACATTGTTATAGGCATCCTTGTCAAATAGCATGGTTATAAGACTCACATGGAGTATTAAAAACACATTGATTTACGGGGTTCTCCAAATGCCTTAGCGATTTATACACAAATCTACTATTTTAGGCATGACAAGCACTATTGCATTACAAGTTTGGAACAATTAAACTGCCATCTACTATAGTAGAAAATATGGGATTTTCTAGGAACATTCAAACATGTACAAACCATTTCATTCTATTTCATACAAACATTGTTACTAAATACTTATGAACTCGCCAGCTTAAACGCTGATCTACTCTTTAAAAACTACTTGTATTTCTCAAGAATTCAGTAAAACAGGTAAACAAACAGCTTTTGAAGAAGGGATGTTGTGGCGTCAGTTTAGTTTCATTTTGACATCATATTGTAATTTGTTTTGAAACAAGTACCTTTCAACAATGTAAACTTTTAAATTATATATATGATGGTTGTATTACTTTCTTTACTATGTATTCAATTGTTACGATGCTACATGAAGTCATCCGCCCTCGAACGATTCCGCCGTTCTGGTTTGGGGGTGTGACAATAATGCATCTTATATTCTTATACACAAAAAGGAATTCAATAGTATTAACGGAAAATTATACACAATATGGGTACATGCAACCTATACAACCTGGGTTCATTCCAATCCATCTAAAATATGGAATTCCCTAACAAAGTACTTAAATTCCATTAAGATTAACTCACCTTTATCAAGAAATGATCATTCACTCTTCGAGTCATGCAAGCACTTGAGGTATCAAGATTTACCCTAATACAACACAAACAAGTATATTACTAGTTGTTTTCAAGATAAACAAAATGACTATTCTATACCCCAAACATGTAAACGAATTACAATATCAAATTCTTAAATTTTGACCCGAAAAAACAGCTTGTCCAAGGCCACTTTACCACCACCAAAGCCTTCAAAATATAAAATATTTTTCCATAGTCCAGTATTTTAGACTTTAACATTCCAGATACTACTTGTATAGGTCCATACAAGTTTTATACAATTTACTATGGATTTTACAAAAATGCATATCAATGCCACTAATTCCGGACTGGTCTGTGAAAATGATGATTTTTCACTTTAGTTAGAAAAAACATTAGGTCTAGGGAAAAATCAAAGACATACTAGACTTAAATAAGAACTTTGAGAGTTTATGGATCCTAAATCCAACTCCTTATGGTTTTTCTATAATTTTTACAAAACATGGACATAATAAGTATTTTCATATAATTTCCCAGCATTGACTTTTAAGGGTTAATTAACATCTTAACCCATTAATCCCTAACCAAAAATGACCCCCCAAGATGGAAATTAAGTTCTTAACAGTAGCAATAAGTCGTTGAGTCAAAAGGACAATTTCAACTTCAAACCATAACTCAAAGCACATTGCTTTTAAGGAAAAAACAAAGTATGATGCTAAAAGAGAAAACACAATTTGGGGTTTGAGTTTCCTCCATCATTAATCCATATATAAAGACATTTAAGGTCTGTTTCGAGAATCTTTTGGATTGTTCAAAACATGGTCTTTATGCAGAAAATACCTCATATAAAATCACTAGAATTGAGATAGAAAGAAACATGAATTTTAGCAACAAAAAGGAAGGTATTGATTCCATGATTTTAAGTAACTCTTAAACGTGATTAACAACACTTTTATGGTGTTCATAACAAGATTTTTGACAACCATAAACCATCAAAACACACCTAATATAGCTGGAGTTTAATCAAACATAACCACTAGAATTAAGAGGAGAAAGCAATTTGATCAAGAATTTCAAAGAGAAAGCAATTGGTAATGATTTCAATCAATTCTCATCAACTTGTGAATCAATTTCATAAGAAGGAAATCAAAGGATTACAAATATTGATTCCTAGCCCCGAACTGAATCACAAAATTGCAGCCCCAACACCATTTCTATCTCGGCTCTCTTTCTCAGTCCCATTACACTCTCTCCATCGCTGCCTTGCTCGACTCACGTTTCTCTTCCCTCTATTTTTTCCATTAGATACACACACAAGAGAGGAATTAGGATTCAATTTTCTTTGAGTTCGCTTCTTAGTTCGATCATGCCAAAAACAGATGTAACGAGTAGGAGCGATCCAACTCTTTGGAAGTTATACCATATTTTTACTAATTGGTCCCTCAAGTGTCATAAGTAAATTCCAAACACTCGTAACTCTAATGAGATAACAATTCAAGTTACATTTAATGATAATTTGGTCCTTCGTTCCTATTAACCCATTTAATGACTAGTAATTATCTCAAATACCCATAATTTAAATATCTTGACCATTCTTTTAGGTATAAAATAACATTATTTTTTATATTATAACTCATGCGAATATATAATCATAAAACTGAAATTGCTAACGAAAATTAAATTTCAAAGTAATGGAAACTAACCTTGTTGACGGATGGAAATTTTGGGTCGTTATAGATATGCTGACTCAAACCATGGTGGTAATATGGTGAAACGAAGATTACTGATGTGTTATATCTACACTCGATGTAGATGTGCTGTTAGTTGGAATTCAGCATTACAAGATATTGTTGCCTTATCTATAATTAAATCAGTGTACATGTTTATGATAGAAGGAATAAAGGAAGAGATATGATTGCATGGGCTCATTTACACCTTGTTCTCGAGTTTTTTCTGGTAAATTCAATAAAGGAAAGGGAAGGAAAATTTTGATAGAAAGAAAGGGAGGGGAAGGAAAATATTCATTATTCTGTATTCTCGAGTTAGAAGGAAATGAAAGGAAAATTTTAAGTTCTTGTGTTCCCAAGTTAGGAGGAAAAAGAAAATAAAACTTAAAAATTTCCTTCGCCTCACTGTCTTCCCGAATCCACCCAAACTGGGAGGAAAATATGGCTCCAAAATCCTTTCCCTCCCCTCACTTTCTTTCCATTAATGAAACTCGGGAACACGATTTTCCTTCGACACCCCTCACTTCCCTCTATATCCTTCCATTTCCCTCCTTAAGTGGAACTCGGGAACAAGGCGTTAGAGTCTTGGTTTGAAGATAGAGAATCATGTATTATACTGTGAAAGTTAGAGTGTGTTGAGTCTTACAAAGAATCATGTGTATCATGAGAAGAAGAATCACATTGATTTTGGTTAAACTTCATTCATGACATTCTGGAAGAAGACAAGTTATCTATACTAAAGATTGATACCAAGGTGAATCCACCAGACATGTTGACAAAGTATTTTCCCATAAAGAGGTTCAAGTTATGCTTGAAATTGGTTGATGTTTGTAGGTGTCAAGTTTATACGGGGAAATATGACAGGATATGAGAAGAATTTATTGGTTTCTAGAGGAGTTTAGAGAATACTCAAGTCAAGATGGAGATTTTTAAATATGGCTTGAGCATTGGGAGAATTCTCATATAACATCAAGTATCATTGAATCATTTGGAAACTCAATGGAACACTTGGAAGAATGTGTGAGCATTATGGATCACACTGGAGCATTTGGAGCTTAGGTTGGACAATTTGAGAAGGAATTGGAGCATCATCTGATGAATCTTGAAGCAAGATGTGCCATATGTAGGAGGATGTGCATCCTATGATCAAGATACGCCACCTATAATCAAGGTGCAGTATCTTGGTGCAAGGTGCCATTATTCTGTGCCTTGATGTGCTCTGAAGTGTCGATATGTTGTTGATGTGCTGCTGAAGGCAGGGATACACCATTAATGATCATGATGTGCCACTTAAGCATCATGATGCACCACATAGGTTCATGGTGCACCATTGCGGATCTTAATGCACCACTCAAGTTGTTAGGTATGCTAGGGGTGCTTAATGTAGTCCAAGGATGCTATGAAGTTAAAGGTACTCGAAGTGGGTGCCCTAAATTGCATGGTGCGTCATCATGATGGAGGATGCGCTATCATGATGCACTATAATGTGTGTAGCTAATGATCATGCAATGTCTCTCAATGTTGAAGGTTTAGAAGCAGCTGCATGATAGATTGTGATTGGTTGACTCCTTTTGTGGGCCTATGGATTAATGAGCTTGGCTCATTAGGGTTTTAAGTCTGATTCGTAGTCTATAAATAAGAATGTATGTTAGTCATTTATTGGCGTCTTGAGTTCTAAGTATGTGAATCTTTGTGAAATTTTACTTATAATCCTTATTTGAGAACTCTTGAATAAGAATATTCCTCCTATCCGTAGACGTATGTCATCTTAACCGAACCACATAAATAATCTCTTTGTGTGTGTATGGTTTTGTGTTTTATTTGCTTACTTCCTAACAATAAGACGACGTTTGGTTCATAGAATGTTTTTGAAGGAATTAGAATCTGTCTTGAATTGGAATCTAATTTAGTATTCTTGTTGGTTAGCAGTAAATGGAATTTGAATCCAATTTTATATTTTGTTTGGTTGGCGAAAAATGGAATTGGAGTTGTGTAAAATGATAGAACTACCATTCTTGGTTTTTGCTTACTGTTACTTTTTTTTTTTTTTTTTAATAACTATATGTAAAGATATATTATATAAATTATAAAAAGAATAAACGGTGGTGGCCGCGGCGGCGATGGTGGTAGAAGCGACGGTGGTGGTGATGGCGGTAGTGTGTGGTGGTGATGAAGGTGGAGGTGATGGTAGTAGTGACATCACTAATGTTAATGGTAGAGGCAGTGGTGGTTATGGCGGTGGGTGTTAGTGGCGGAGGTGGTGGTGGTGGTGGTGGGTGCAGGTGGCGGCGACAGTGGTGGTGGTGGTGGAAATATAAATGATGGTGGTGATGATAGAGTTAGTAGTAACTACGGTAGTGGTAGGGTGGTGGTGTAGGTGGTAACGAAGGTTATGTGTAGTAGTGGTGACGATGGTGTTATTAGTGGTGTCAGCAATGGTGATGGTGGTAACGGAAGCGGTGGTAGTGGTGGCGAAGGTGGTGGCAATGGCGACTACATTAATGATGATGGTTAGTGGTGGTGGTGGGTGGGTGTGGGTAGGTGGGTGGCGGAGGTGGTGGTGTTGGGTGGTGGAGGTGGTCGCGAGTAGTGACGGAGGTTTTCCATATCTAATGTTAAAATGAAAAAGGTAATATGATAATCTTCAACATTTCCACTTGAAGGAATTTGAATTTCCTCATCTTTTAAATGAAATTTATTTTCCCCGGATAGATGGAAAATTTGACACATTTAGAAATCCTATTCATACCCAAAACTTGAACCAACATAAAAAAAATGATGAAATTAAATTCTAATCCTTTCCTTCGAATTCCAATACATTCTAGCAAATCAAACGATCAAGTGTATGCGTATACCATATGATATTGACATGATTATCAATATGTCTATTATCTTATTTTACTTCGAAGAAAAACAAATATCGAACTTATATGACAATAATTCGGTCCAATAATATTTTATCGATATAAAACAACAATTCATTTAATTATATTATAATAAATATTTTAAAATATGATGATTTGATTGACCTTGTTTCATTAAAATAAAAATAAATAATAGTATTATATTTCTCTCCATTTACTATTTTTTATCATTTAAAATCTAATAATGTATCTTCAACCTGTCGTCTTATACACTCGCTTTACAACAAAAGGTACCCAGTTGCTGTCACGCAGTCAAGAAAGCCTCTCGACCTCTGTCAGCAATTGAAAGTCATTATGTATATGTCGCCATGTATGTAATGCGTATACACCTATACATACATAGTGACATAGTTACATACACTGTACTACACTATATCTATATATACACACACTCACATAAGCTCTAGATCTCAGTGTAAATGGTGTTTTTCTGTCGACAAAAAAACCCCTTTCTTCCTCTTCCCCAAACACACATTCTCTCTCTGTAAACACTTTTTCTTCGTAATTTGAGATTTTTCCTTTCGGAAAACATGGAAAGCAAATGGGTTTTATTGTTCTTGATGATTTTTCAACTGGGTTTTGAAATAATCGAATGCAGTGTTACTTACGATAGCAAAGCCATTGTTATCAATGGCGAAAGAAGAATTCTCATCTCTGGTTCCATACATTACACAAGAAGCACCCCTGAGGTACCCTAAAAACTATTCACATTTTACGATTTTTTTTTTTTTTTTGTTTAATTTATCGATGGAAAATGAGGGAATTAATGAAGTTGAATTTGTGGGGGGTTTTGATGAAATTGTTTGTAGATGTGGGAAGATCTTGTAATGAAGGCGAAAGATGGAGGGCTTGATGTGATTGATACTTACGTGTTTTGGAATGTTCATGAGCCGTCTCCCGGCAATGTAGTTTGATTTTAATTTTTTTCTTTTTTTTTGGGTTTAATTTTTGTAATTTTATGATACAAAATTAAGGTTTTTTTATTTAATTAATTATTTTTTTCGTTGATTTTGTGAAATTTCAGTATAATTTTGAAGGGCGATATGATCTAGTGAAGTTCTTGAAGACAGTGAAAAAAGCAGGGATGTATGTTCATCTTCGAATCGGACCTTATATTTGTGCAGAATGGAATTTTGGGTAATTTTCTATGTTTTACCTTTTTTTTTTTAATGCCAAAATTCATAAAAAGGAATTTTTCATGTGTCAAAATATTAATAATCAAATTATTTTTTGCAGAGGATTTCCAGTTTGGTTGAAGTATGTTCCCGGGATTAGTTTCAGAACCGATAATGAGCCATTTAAGGTCACAATTTTCTTTTATTTAGTTTTATGTATAAAAACGAATTTTAATAACTACAAAAAAGCTTAATCTTTTTTTTTTTTTTTTTTAAATAATTTTTGCAGAATGCCATGAAAGGGTTCACTGAGAAGATTGTGAATTTGATGAAGAGTGAAAAGATGTTTGAATCTCAAGGAGGCCCAATTATTCTTTCACAGGTATAATAACCAATTTTTTTTTTTTTGAGATTGTTGTGTGTTTTTACAGAATCTTGATTTCAACATTTGTATGAAAATTCAATTTGTTTGTGTGGCCAAATATAGCCTTAACCATTTTGACTGCCAGTCAAAATAGTTAGTTTGGAAAAATTCCGGTCAAACCTGATATAACAGTTCAAAATAGTTAATTTACAAAAATGTTTGTAACACTTATAATAAATAGTCTGATTGGGAAAAAAAAAAAAACACAGTAGTAGTAAACCAGCAAAACTGCCCTAAAAATATTTTTTTTTTTCCTGGTGAATTGCTCTTTTCTTAAACTAAATCGATTAAAAATTTATTTAAAAGAGTTTTTTTTTTTTTTTGCAGATTGAAAATGAATATGGATCGGTAGGAAAGGCATATGGAGGTGCTGGACATAACTACATGACTTGGGCTGCAAATATGGTTGTAGAATTGGGGACAGGTGTCCCATGGGTCATGTGCAAACAAGATGATGCCCCCGATCCCATTGTAAAAATAATTTAAAATAATATAATTTTTATAAAATTAATGATTAATATTTACTATATATTTTTTATTATGGCAGATTAACACATGCAACGGTTTTTATTGCGATGAATTTTCACCCAACAAGCCATACAAACCCACAATTTGGACCGAGGCTTGGAGTGGATGGTACATAATTTTCTTTCTTTTTTATTTTTATTTAATACAGAAATGACGACTTAATAGTAAAAAGTAAAAAAATCACGCTGTCCCAAATTTACTTTTCCCTTTTTCATTTCCCTAAGTGTAATTTTACTTTCTCAAATATTATTTAGATAAACATCATTTATCCAGACAACACTTTATACAGACAGGATGACAGTATTCTGTATTCTGTCAGGTTCACGGAATTTGGCGGTCCGGTCTACGAGAGGCCGGTTCAAGATTTGGCATTTTCCGTTGCGCGGTTCATACAAAAGGGCGGATCGTTCTTTAATTACTACATGGTTTGTTTTACTCATGCAACATTTTTTTTTCTTATTACGACATTATACTTTGAAAAATCTAGTGAATTATAGCATTGTTATAATTAGGTTTATTTTTTACAATATAGTGCTATAATAAATTATAATAAATAAATGAATGATAATACATTTCTACTTCTTACTTTTTTTTAAAAAAAATATTGGAAAACAGTATCATGGAGGCACAAACTTTGGTCGTTCTTCTGGAGGCCCATTCATCACTACTAGTTACGATTATGATGCTCCACTTGATGAATATGGTGAGGCTTAAAACTTTAAAATGCAATAAATAGCAACCTACTTTCACTTATTTGTGTATTACATCTTTACATTTATAGCATCCTACTTTCATTTCTTCCAATTTCTTATTATACTTTGAAAAAATCTAATTAAAAGAAACAAAAGTAAGATTCTAATATGTTATGACTTATTATAAATTTTAAATTTATAATAAACAAATGAATGAAAGTACATTGCTATTTCTTTTTATAGGTTTAATCAGGCAACCAAAATATGGTCATTTAAAAGAGCTTCACAAAGTCATTAAGGAATGTGAGCTTGCTTTAGTTTCATCAGATCCTATTATCACCTCTTTAGGAAGCCTCCAACAGGTTATTTATTTATTTATTTTTTCTCATTTAAATAAATCAAAAAGAAAAAAAAAAAACTATGTAACTAATTATTTAACATTTTTTTTTCAGGCTCATGTATTCTCTCCTAAATCACAATGTGCAGCTTTTTTGTCAAATTATGACCCGAATAATGTTGCAAAAGTGACATTTAATAATGTGCATTATACATTACCCCCTTGGTCTATTAGTATCCTACCTGATTGCAAAAATGTTGCTTTTAATACAGCCCAAGTATGTAATTTTTTTTATTATAAAGTTTACAATTTTTTTTTATATATAAAATTTTTATATTATAGTTTATAAAATTGTCACAGATTGGAGTTGAATCAACCAAAATGGAGATGTTATGGAGTGATTCAAATATGTTTTCATGGGAGACATATAATGAAGATTTAAATATTGTTGATGAAAGTTCTATAATTACTTCAATGGGTTTATTAGAACAAATTAATATAACAAGAGATACTAGTGATTATCTTTGGTATACAACTAGGTAAAGCAAACCAATTTTGTATTTTAATTTTAATTTTTCTTTTGGTTTGGATTTAATAAAATATGTTTTTTTTTTTTTTTTTTTTTTTTTACAGTGTTGATGTTGATTCATCTGAATCTTTTTTGCATGGAGGAGAGCTTCCAAAGCTTTTGGTGCAATCAAGGGGACATGCTCTTCATGTGTTTATAAATGGAGAATATTCAGGTTTGTTTTTGGGATATTGTTTTTTTTATTTATTTAAAAGAATTATTTAATAATTGAAGTGTTTTTAGGTTCTAGTTTTGGAACAAGAAAACATAGGAAAGTTATGTATAAAGAAAAGATCAATTTACATGGTGGAATCAATAAAATTGCACTACTTAGTGTTGCCATGGGATTACCGGTTAGTTTTTTTTTATTTTATTTTATTTTATTTGTTTATATAAATATTGGAATTGAAAAAGTTAATTTTTTTTTTGAATTTTGTGAAGAATATTGGTGGACATTATGAAACATGGGAAACTGGAGTTTTAGGTCCAGTGGCTTTGTATGGTTTCGACAAAGGAAAACGGGACTTGTCGTGGGTCAACTGGAGTTACAAGGTTAGAATCAGAGAAGGAATGGAATTGTTAATTCCATTGTTTGCTGGAATGGAATTGACCATTCCGGAAGGAATTTGATACCTTCCATTTTGTTAATTAACTTTTTTTTTTTTTTTTTTTTTTTTTTTTTTTTTTTTTTTTTTTTTATATTATATGTAGATAGAATCATAGAATATACAATTCTAACTATACTATTACTATACATTAATTTTGAATTATAATAAACAAACTTTCGTTTACAAAAATAAAAAATTAAACGTAATAAAAGCTCATTGAACCCCAATAAGTTATAATAAAATTAGTATCTTTTGGATATTCATATTCCAAATAAAACGGGTTATATTGAAATTTCCCATTCTGTTCCATGATGTTACATTTCTTCAGGAATGATCCATTCCATTCCATCCGTTTCATTCTATGGAATGAACCATTCCATTCCTAATTCCTTCCATGATTCCATCATTCTTAAAGAATCTTTTTTTGAACAGGTTGGTCTAAAGGGAGAGTCCATGAATCTCATCTCCTCAAATCCTACATCTTCTGTCACATGGACTCAAGATTCTTTAATCACACAAAAACAGCAACCATTAACATGGCATAAGGTAAGTCAATGGTCAATGGTCAATGGTCAAAAACCTTTATATTCTAATAAAGATTTCATTCCCAAATCCAACTTTATAAAGGGTAGCAGAAAAAACAAATCTTTATCTGAAACTCAAGGGCAAATTCGTCATTTTGCAATAATTGCAGGCTTACTTCAATGCACCAAAGGGTGATTCACCATTGGCTCTTGACATGAATAGTATGGGAAAAGGTCAAGCATGGGTCAATGGTCAAAGCATAGGAAGATATTGGACAACTTTTGCTTCTGGTAATTGCCAAGGGTGTCATTATGCTGGGACCTACCGCCCGTTGACTTGTCAACTCGGGTGTGGTCAACCAACCCAAAGATGGTAAACACCTTTCCACTTATGTTTTGACTTTTATACCCCTCATCATGATTCTCTCTCTTTCTTCAATTAAAACGAGGGGTGTAAAAGTCAAATCACCTTTTTTTAAGTGGATGAATCAAAATCATAACATTTTACTGATAAATTAGGTATTATTGTTTCAGGTATCATGTGCCTAGATCTTGGTTAAAACCAAAAAATAATTTATTGGTGATTTTTGAAGAACTTGGTGGGGACCCCACTAAGGTTTCACTAGTGAAAAGATCAATAACAAGTAACTAACAACAATTTGGATTTGAGAATTTAGTCTTTATTAATATTGTTGTTGACCAATTTGTACAATAATAGAGGAGGATATAGATACTTTGTCATGGTGTGTTTTGTGTAAGTGTTGTAATGGGAGATAAGATGAATCCCTATAATTAGTTTATTTGTTTAGGAGTTGATTTTTTTTATAGTGAAAGTGAGTGATTTAGGAAGGAATAAATTGGTTTGTACAATTGAATCCCATATTTTTGTTGTTGGAATGCACTTTTGGCATGTTTTTTTTTTTTTTTTTTTTTTTTTTTTTTTTTTTTGACATAATAAATGTATGCACAAATTACATAAAAAACCATTATATTTTAGGGACTTTTGTGGTTTAAACACTAAAACTTGTACTTTTTTTAGTAAAACCGTAAATGTTCGAGACACTTTTCCAAATTAATCATTTTGACTTGTTTTGTTATACTAGGTATTACAAGTAATTTTCTAATTAACAGTTATATTATATTAGGTCAAATTGGTTGAATTGGAAAAAGAAACAATATATGTGGTTGAAACCATAAAATTGCCTAACATATAATGTTTTTCTTTGTCTAAACATTATTAAAGCTTTTCACTAAGGTAAAAATATGCATGTTATTCTATTAGAATTTTGAATCAACAAATGGAAGTTGAAAGAAACACATAGGATGATAATAAGTGTTTGTGCATCTTCTAAAATAAGATGCTAAGTTGAATGGAAAGAGAAAAAAAGAAGAGTAATTTTGGTTTTTTTGAACACAATGCATCATCATCATCATGCACTAGTACTTGAATTACCAGAGTGTTTGATGATTGTTTGTTGAAGTTCTTCTTTCTTTGCTCCAACAATTTTTCCCACACTCTTCCCATCTTTTATGAACAAGAAGGTTGGCATTGCTTCAACACTCCAGTCTGATGCAATTACCTGTATAGTTAGAAGAAAGATAATTATGAATTAAAGATCTTGAAATTTGTTAAAAGTATAATGTTTTTTGAGTTTCTTGAAGCCATTGAAAAACTCATTAGTTGTTGTGTTTGTTATTCAATCAGTAGTTCAGAAATGCTATGTTTGATAAACTAACTGAAAAACTAGTTGTAAGCTGATAAACAAATATTTGGTAAACTAGCTGAAATATGTTAAGTAATATAAAAGGGAATGTAGAAGATTGAAATTAAAAAAAAAAAAAACACAATAAACTCATTGAAACGTTAGTTTGAATATACTTTTAAAAAATTAGTTTATAAGCTATTTTTTGTTTTGACAAAGATTACGATATATAAAAGTTGGATAAATAATTCCAAACACAACCTAATTATCAAGAATAACTAGATAAAAAAAATTTAAGAATAACTGTTTATGTAGAAATTGTATAATATATAACAAAAATGCTACGCAATCTTTTATATGTTTCTCAAGAAAAGCCGTTATTTTTTTAAAGAAGAAAATCTACGAAAGTCATTGAAATCTGCTAAACTTTCCATTGAAGATCATCCTAAAGATTTTTACCTTCTAGATTGGCCACTAAAGCCATTGAATTTTGTTAACTTTTCATTAAAGCCACCAGAGAAATTTGTAACATTTCCTAAATTCATTGAACTCATTTGAGTTTTGAGGTTTGTTAACTTTCTAAAAAAACCCAAATGTGAAATGGTTTTCATGGTAAAATTAACAAAAAGCTGAAATGCTTTCATCTCATGTAAAGATTCAATAATGGCTTTTATGGAAAAAAAATAACAAAATATAAAAGCTTTCGTAACAATTGCTCAAATGAGAATGCCAAAAAAAGACTATGTATTAATGTTTTTGTCCAAATCACTTTTGTATAAGAAAATGGCGTTATTTTTTGTTTTGTTTTGTTTGTTTGTTTTTTTTTCAATTATGTTGATTTATTTACATTTAAAAAACAAATAATATGATTTAAAATGTCATTCTTTCATCGTTTTTAGAGCATCCACTATGGTGAGTTCAATGAAAAAGTTAAATGAAGTGACAAGTCTAGTTGTCATTCAATAGATGAAACTCTACCATAGTGAGATACCATCTTAGCATTCAATGGATTTGAAGTTCAATGACCATTGAACTTTTCAATGGGAAAAATGAAAGTTTTCTAATCTTAAATACATATTATAAATTAGCTTTTTTAACTTTCTATTGAACTTTGTAGAGTTGAATGCATTTTAGGAAAAAATTGACTGAGTTGTATGGAATTTAAAAAAATGATGTGGCAATCCTTTGAACTCTATGGAGTTCAATGCATTGTGGATCGCCCTTACAAGCAACACCAACAAAAGTTTGAATTTTGCATATTTTCTAGTCCAAGTTCAATGAATCACGTTCGACAATCGACATTATCTTGTTTCCTTTTGATGACTAATTATACTTTAAACAATGTGAAAAGAATCACCATAAAAACCATTTGAAACATAAATAATAGAAATATATTAAGTTTGAATCATCACAATAAAAACTAAAACCTTTTGTAGAAGGAAAAAAAGGAGTAAGATTTCTTTATAATAGTAAAGTAATCTATTTTAACTTTTTACCTTCAACTCATCCACATCAACTTTGAGAAAGGTAACATGTGGCATTTTCTTAGCCAATTCTGCTACAAATGGAGCAATAACCCGACAAGGTCCACACCAAGAAGCAGCAAAGTCCACAACTATCTGTACACATATCACATTTGCTGAGTAATTAGATCTATATTCTATATATTCCAATATTTATACATCATAATTTGTCTCAATCAGTCATTAAATCGAGTTTTTTAGACGTTAATCTTCATAATTTAGGTTAATTAGCTTTGGAAACACCCTAATCCGAACAAAACAGCATACATCATATTATCATAATCGACCTCGATGAAGATGAATGATATTGAAATCTGAATGGATCACTATAAATCATAAAATCAACGTAAAAACGAAAAATCACAAACGTTTCCACGTAAAATGTTTCATGCAATTTCATAGAGATAGATTTAACACAAGTAATCTGTTAAAAATTAAATGACGTACCAATTTGTTCTTGTCTTTTTGAAGATGTTGATTCCATGCATCAACAGTGTGACAACCAATCACTTGTCCTTCTTCACCCATCTTCAAAAATCAAAATCTTCACAAATACCAACAACCAAAAGTGTCTCCTCAGAATAAAATTCAGTTAGGTCTACAAAGATAACACACGAGTCATGATAATAATATAACATATCATCAGCTAATTCAAAAGCCCATAACGCAATATTAGCCTTTGGGCCTATGTTATATATTATTATATATTGTATATATCATTATTATTATATATATTTTAGATAATATAAGTGCTTACAATTATGAAACGAAGAATAGTGTTGGCTTCATTCACCTTCGCCACCTCAGCTTTCATTGCCAGATGTTGCTTCTCTCTTTTCCCTTATGTTTGTCATGATATTTCATATTTGATTTATTTACAATGAAGCGATCTTTTCTTGCATGTCTAGAAGCGCAGTTGTTTCTTCTTTTTCAAGAATATCAGCAAATCAACCATTTTCATATGTTCGTGGTTTTTTAGTCTATATTTCAGACCTTTTGAACACACCCATCTTGCATACGATCCCTTTAATTAGTTTATGGGGAGTGTTTTTTTCAAGCAAATGCTCTTAATTCATGTCGGTTTTGTCTCCTTAGTTGGTTTCTTCAGTGGGTCTATGTCTATATCCATCATCATGGTTTCCTTTAGATTTAAGTTTAAAGTTAACTTGTAGAAGAACATACCCAAATAATATTCGATCACTATAATCAGACGAAGTGTTCTTGCTATATTGGTTATCTTTAGGTTTCAGTTTATGTTGAACCTCTAGAACATACACAAATTATATCCAACGAAGAAAGATAACCCTTCATCAGTGCTTTTAAACTTTCTTCGTTTGTACATGTAAGCACGAATTATCTTTTTGGTTTCTTCATGTAGTAGTCTCTATATTTGGTGCTTTGGCTTTTCGATTAAGGGATTATGTGTCTTATTGACTTCTTAATTTAATTGATTCCCCATGATTGATTTCAGTAACCCTCAAATCTTCCAATTAACTGCTTCCTCCTTCATCATCGGGCATCACCAAGGTTAGTTTTAGGTCTTAAAATCTCCTTATCTTCTCTTATTGTCTCTTTATTTGCTTAGATTTTGCCGGTTTGCATTCGTTTTAGGGTTGATAAATATGATTTTATCAATTTCATAACGTTTGTTGATTTACTGAGAGTTCAGCAATACTATTACATTTGTTTGCCGATAATATCACTTTTTATTTATTTATTTTATTGTTGATTTTTACCAATTTCCACTTCACTATTTTGAAATAACTTGGGTGATTTGGTATTAATTTCGAATGTATTTATGCCTAGAATGATCCCGGTTGTATATGACCTAACTCTTGCTTAAGTAACTCATGAGATACACAATTTATTAGGTTTCATGAATCAATACTCTCATGGAGCATGCAACAAACGGATACGATAATTACTAGGAACATAATGTTTTTATAGGATTCTAAGATAAGTTATCTTACGTAGAAATATTGTGCGAAAGAAATAAATATGAAATAAAAGACTAAAATTGGAAACCATGAGAATTAATCTCAAACATAATTGAATACACTAAAATCGGAAGCCATGGTACTTTGAGAAGCATGTATAATAT
This sequence comes from Lactuca saligna, assembly GCF_052625555.1. Classification (NCBI taxonomy): domain Eukaryota; kingdom Viridiplantae; phylum Streptophyta; class Magnoliopsida; order Asterales; family Asteraceae; genus Lactuca; species Lactuca saligna. Next base: position 73,901,764 of record NC_136419.1, on the reverse strand, counting down.
GCGTACAACAAACCGTTTTATAACAAAATAGTGACAAGCTAAAATTGAATACCTTTTCGGAAATGAGGAGGAATAAGGGAGTTTCTCAGTGAAGTAGAAGAAGGTTTTTACAATTTGAAAATATGTGTAACTTTTAAAAAAGGTCTATCTTCATAAGTTTTAAGTGCTGAGGGTTGATAAATATGGTTTTATAAATTTCATAATGTTTGTTGATTTATCGAGAGTTTAGCAATAGTGTTACATTTGTTGGTTGATAATTTCACTTTTTTATTGTTGAATTGTATAAATTTCCACTTCACTATTTTTAGATAACTTAGGTGATTTTGTATTGACTTCGAGTGTATTTATGTCTAAAATGATCCTGATTGTATATGACCTAACTGTTGCTTAAGTAACTCATGAGATACACAATTTATTAGGTTTCATGAATCAATACTCTCATGGAGCATGTAACAAATGAATACGAGAATTACTAGGAACATAATGCTTTTATATGATTTTGAGATAAGTTACCTTACCTTTCTCTAGATTTGATTTTGTGAAAGAAATAAATATGAAATAAAAGACTAAAATTGAAAATAAAGAGAATTAATCCCTAACATAATTGAATACACTAAAATTGAAAGCCATGATACTTTGAGAAGCATGTATAATATGCTTACAACAAACCATTTTATAACAAAGTAGTGACGAGCTAAAATCGAATACCTTGTTGGAAATAAGGAGGAACAAGGGAGTCTCTCAAACATGAAGTACAAGAAGGTTTTTAAATTTTGAAAATATGTATAACTTTTAAAAAAAGGTCTATATTCATGTATAAACATAAGTTTTAAGTGTTGAGGGTTGATAAATATGATTTTATAAATTTCATAATGTTTGTTGATATATTGAGAGTTTAGCAATATTGTTATATTTGTTAGCTAATAATTTTACCTTTTTTTTATTGTTGAATTGTACAAATTTCCACTTCACCATTTTGAGATAAATTAGGTGATTTTGTATTGATTTCAAGTGTATTTATGCCTAGAATAATCCTGATTGTATATGACCTAACCGTTGCTTAAGTAATTCATGAGATAGACAATTTATTAGGTTTCATGAATCAATACTCTCATCGAGAATGTAACAAATGGATACGAGAATTACTAGGAACATAATGCTTTTATAGGATTATAAAATAAGTTACCTTACATTTCTCTAGAAATTGTAACATCCCAAAAATAGTAATAAAAATGTTCATTTGGAAGTTTATCAATTCATTCATCAACTGTTCAAAATCAAACACCAAGTCATAATATTCAAAACATCATAGTATAATAATTCAAAATACGAAAATCATGAGGGGAGGATATCGTGTCATCACATCGGACCCTTCCCTTTCGAACCAGAAGTACCTGAAACCATAAACATAAACTGTAAGCATAAAACTTAGTGAGTTCTCCAAAGTATCACATACCAAGATATATAACTGGGCTTAACCCTGGGATTTAACCAACCCGATATACATATATGGGTCCCGCCTTGGGGTGTATTTCAACCCGATCAACACATATAGGCCCCGCCCCGGGGTATCTTTCAACCCGATATACAATAGTGGGTCCCGCTCTAGGGTCTATTACAAACCAAACATACGATAGTGGGCCCCGCCCTAGGGTTTATTTAACCCATCATACAAACTCATGTAAACCACACAACAATTATCAGCCTAAATAACACAATAATGGACCGAGATTGTTGCCTTCGACCCATGGATACAGTGAGAAAACTCACCTCACAGACATATGAGAAAACTGAATAGCACGCCGCTCTGAGATCAACTCTGCCAGTCAACTTAATGAATTCAGTAACAACAATTGCAACATACAAATCAAAATACCTAAAATACCACTAGGTCAAACCCTAGTCAAAATCTAGGTCAAAGTCAACTGAGTGAACCGAGTCGAATTAGTAAGTATGTTGGACGTACTCAACAGGTACGCGGGACGTACCATATGTTTGACCACAAACAAGTGGTTGACCACGTACTCGCAATGTACCCTTTGGTACGCCCAATGTACACGGTTTCCAACTAACTCAACCCATTAAGTGCTTAATCCTTAAGCACCTTCGTCCAAAATCCAGATCCAGACCCTAAAAGGTGATCTTAACCATAAAGTTTCCAACTCTATGGTTTTGCATGACTATTAAGACCTTACTAAAAAAACCCTAGCTTCTTGACCCATTAAGACAACCTAGATCATGCATGAGAAGAAACCAATGTCTAAGATCCCATTTTTATGACTTAAATCACCCCTAAACATCTGAAAGGACAACTCAAAAATCATAATTCCTTCATTCGAACTTTGTTCTCGACTGTCTTTATATCGATGGATTTGTATTTACGAGATCTTCGACTCTCGTTTAAATTGTTTTGGCTAACAAGTAATGGATCTCTATTCAATTTCTGTGTCACACACTCCTGTACTATGTCGTGTTGACGTTCTTTCTAACTTCTTCATGCATTTCCAAAGTCCATCATGTAGGCTCAGAGCATATCTTCTAAAGTTTGAATAACCCTTTTGTTTGACCATCGGTCTATGGGTAATAAGCTGTTCTCATATCCAGACATGTTCCCAAGGATCTTTGTAGCGATTTCCAAAATTATGAGGTGAATATACTATCTCTATCATAGATAATAAAAATATGCCCCCATGCAATTTGACGATTTCCTTGAGGTAGGTTCTGGTTAAAATTTCCATTTTATCTGTTTCTTTGATTGGTAGGAAGTGAGTAGATTTTGTAAGTTTATAAACAATTAACTAAATAGAGTCAAAGCCATTAGGTGTATTGGGTAGTTTTGTGATAAAATACATTGAAATTTGTTCCAACTTCCTCTTAGGTATTTCATATTATTAAAGTAAACCTGAGGGCTTCTGATGTTCTTCCTTAACTTTATAACTAGTCAGGCACCTTCCTACATAAATGACAATCTCAACTTTCATGTTTGGTCACCAATACAACTTTTTCAGATCTAAATAAATTTTATCAGAACCTGGATGAATGGAATACCTTGATCGATGAGCTTTATCCAAGACTAAGCTCTTAATATCAACAAATTTAGGTGTCCAAATGTGGTTCATAAAATAACGAGTTCCATCATCCTTGAGTTTAAACTGTTTTTCCATTCCCTGTAAGGCTTCATCTTTATTGTTTTCTTCCTTCAGAGCTTCCTGTTGAGCTTCTTGAATCTGTATGATATGGTTGGAATGGATAGTCATAGTTAATGAATGTACTCGGCGCGTCTGACACTAGAGCCCAGATGTATCACTTGGAGGGACTTGTATTTCGGGGTTACAAGTCCCGAACACGTTATGGCAAGGTCATTAAACTTGGCGGTATAAGCGTTTATGTTGGAACCTTTCACCGTTAGGTTCTATAGCTATTGTTCAAGATTTTGTATTTATTCTCTAGGATAGTATTCTTCTATTACCATCATCTTCAGATACTCCCAATTCAGAGAGTTTGTAGTACTGATTCCCATCGTATCTGGATGGCTATTCCACCATGTTAATGCCACATCAGAAAAAGTACAAGCTGAAAATCGTACTTTGCAATCATTCTAACATAAACTTATTTAGAAGACATATTCTATCTTTTCGATCCATCTGGTTAAACCAATAACTCCTTCAGTTCCATAAAAGTTCTTTTGTTTATAGTTCATGAAGTCTTTGTAGGTGCAAGTTTTGGCATATCCTACATTTCCTTCATTATTATTTCTAATTCCACCTTGATTTCTTCCAGATGCTGTGAAATTAGCTAGAGCTTCAGTGATTATTTTTGCTATAATTTGGTCAAGTTCTGTTGAATTTATTGGTGGGTTTATTGCTGGTGGTGGTGGTTACGGTTGTTGTTGTTTTGTTTGTTGATTTGGGTTTAACCGATTACTCTTTCTTCGGCGCATTTTATTTTATCCCTATTATGAAGAGCATTGTGAGTTTTTTGAAGCATTGTATTAGTCATTAAAATACGAATGCTAATGAATTTAATTATTCTCAAAAGTAAATAGTATAATAGACAACATAATTTGACACATGATTATAGTAATATATGTTTCATATTCATCACTAGTGGTTACATCAGTTCACTTATAGGTTTATATGATAAAAGTTTCTTAAAAACATATCAAAAGTTGCAAGGTTGACTATATCATTGCTAAAAAAAGCTTTTCACCTTTACCATACATAGTCTGATTTTTTTTCCTATATACACAACCACCAGCCTTGCTCCTTCTACTAGTATCCTACATGACGACCCAGTGTATCAGTGACATGGGTCATTTGTTCCTCGAGTGCTTGATTCTATTGCTCCAACTCCTTAGTTTGTTCCTCTTTTCTTGAAGTATGATTTTAGTGTAACAACCCAATTTTCAAGACCAAAAATTTTATTTTTGATATAACAATTCATAACACAATTTATAAATAAAAAAAAAACATCACTAAGTTATTTCATTTCATAAAACCATAGATCACGTGTCTCAACGATGTCATAAAATAGTAACAATATCAGAGTACAATCCCAAGAATCTCATAATGCAGAAATCCTGTGTTTGTGTGATGCTTTGCTACCGTGCCAGCTCCTTCCCCTTCAATGAAGAGGTACCTAAAAAAACTGAAAACTGTAAGCACAAAGCTTAGTGAGTTCTGTCACACCCCCAAACCAAGGATGGCGGAAACGTCTGGGGGTGGAGGACTTCATGTACAGTATCACAACAACGTGTATAATAGTGCTCAAAGTAAAAACAACCACCATATATATAATTGCAAAAGTTACACCAAAGTATATGTTTACATGTTTCAAAAGCAATTACATTATGATGACAAAATAATTTGTTGACGGTTTAGCGTCCCATCCTCAAGCGATGAAGTTTTCCTGTTTCACTGATTTCCTGAGAATACAAGTAGTTTTAAAGAGTGTCAACACAAAGGTTGGTGAGTTCATAAGAGTTTTGTTTGAAGTAGAAACCGTTTTTCCTTGTAAAATCGATTTAGTTTGATTTCCAGAAAATCCAATATTTTCTTAGTTAAGTATGAATAGAAATAATCCTACATGATGCTGTAATGAACCCTAGAGTAATCCGTAGAGTTCCTCTATAATCGTCCAACATATAAAGTTATATAAGGCTTAACTTAGATAAAACGTTGAATATAGTGGGTCTGCCCTAGGTCCACAACCCAACGAGGAACAGGAGATGAGGCGGGCACCACCAATTCTAGGCCAATCAAGACTAAATTCTTATATGACTCAACATATACGCTCAGCGACTATAGTTGAAGTCTAACAATTTTAGAGGAAGTGTAGTTTTAATATCATAATAGCTTTGTATAGAGACCCGGCACTTTGTATTTGTACCCCTTTTTGTATAGAGACCCGGTACTTTGTATTTGTACCCATAGAGATAAAAGGTGATTTTAAATCGACATAAAACTCATTTAGGTTTTAAAAATAAAATCCCGTAAACTTATGGATTGTTCCCTATGTGAGCCGTTATAATCATACTATGACTATGTGAACCTGCCACGACGTTCTCAGTGTCGCGAAAAAATGAAATGACATTTGTCACCCGTAGACCTGCAGGTCCAACTGTAGCTAGCAGCAAGGTGTGGGGTGTCAATCCCAATATAGATCTATATACAAGTATCACGTTCTCCCTCAAGGAGATTCTGATTATAACTACCAGGAATTATATCCCGCACTCGGACGTACGGGGAGAGAGAGAGAGAGAGAAAAATAGAGAAACTCACAATATAGGATAACAAGTTTACGTGAAATGTGTGTGAATATAAATATTTCTTGTATGAATGTACCCTTCTTGTACGAGTGCGTAGAGTGATGTATCATAAACTATACCTATTATAGTTTATCTAAAATGTATGTACTATGTATGAACTCCTTTATGGAAAAGTATTAGTGTTGTGAATTTATTGAACCATAGCTTAATAAATTTACGTGAAATGTGTGCGAATAGAAATCTTTCTTGTATGAATGTACCCTTCTTGTACGAGTGCGTAGAGTGATGTATCATAAACTATACCTATTATAGTTTATCTAAAATGTATGTACTATGTATGAACTCTTTTATGGAAAAGTATTAGTGTTGTGAATTTATTGAACCATAGCTTAATAAATTTACGTGAAATGTGTGCGAATAGAAATCTTTCTTGTATGAATGTACCCTTCTTGTACGAGTGCGTAGAGTGATGTATCATAAACTATACCTATTATAGTTTATCTAAAATGTATGTACTATGTATGAACTCTTTTATGGAAAAGTATTAGTGTTGTGAATTTATTGACTATACTTTTTATAGTTTAATAGCACGTGTTCCAAAATGAATGAATAATATTTAATATGAATGTTTTAGTTTCAGTTCATAATGATAAACTAGCAAGGAAACACATTCAAATATTAGAACTTATGATTATACACTTTGCTCAACATAATACAAAGTGTTATGATATTTACATGCTGTTGGCAAAATTTAGCAATTCTGCCCTGTTTTGGAAAAATCATAGAAAAATCATACGAAGTCGAAAACTAGATCCGTAATTTCTGAGAGTTCACAAAATGTGTCTAGTTTGCTCATAATTTTTATCACAATTTATAATGACCTCTAACTTGGGTGAATAAGTCCATAATCACAGACTGGTCCGGATTGTTGTTTGAAATGATAGGCAGTTTTGTAAAAATCACCATAAATTGTAGAAAAATCGTATGGAGATGTGCAAGTAGCCATTTTAAAGCTAAAAACTTGAACTATTTGCACCTTGTACAGTTTTGAAAACAAAAGTGTTTAAGATGCCCAAAACAGTCCGTGAATGGAGTTGAACTTTTCTGATGAAGGCTGTTAGAAAAATTTAGATATGTTCTTAGTGTTTTAACTTGTATTCCCCCCCTGAAAACTTGAGAAAACATGAAAATGTAGGGGTATGAACTCACCTTAAGTGATTCCAGTAGGTAAGTGTTGAAGAAGGAAAGTGTTCAACCCAAGAACACTTGAAGAATCACTTGAAGATTCGAAGATCTAACACAATTATGAGAGAGTTTGTCTAAGATATCCATGATTTGAGTGGAAATAAATGAGATAATCATAAAGAGAATGGATTATGCTTACCAAATGTGGAGGAAAAACTCAAGATCAGCCCTTGAATCTCGAATTTCTAGAGAGAGAAAGTGAGAGAGGAAAGAGTTTGATCTTCTTGTGAAATGAGAGCAAATGAGAGAAGTGAGGAGAGAGGATGAATAATCAGCCCTCAAAAACGTGGGGAGGAGGGATAATTGAGTGGAAAAGACATTGATGTGACCTAGGTAAGGTGGAGAGGTGTGGTTAGTCAAAGAGTGGGTGTGGGGTGGTTGCTTGTGACTTTGGATAAGGCAAAGTCAACACTCCACCTTTAATAATTCATCCATTTGATTTTTATTATTTAAATAATGATTTTCATCAAAATATGTTTAAATTATGAATATTTAGAGTTTATTATGTTAAAATATAATTTCTGGAGAAAATCCCGTTTTAAAATCACGAAAAACGGGCTTAAAATGTTAAAAATATCAAAAATGGGCTAAAAATGACACATGCGAATTTCTGGCCGAGGCTCGGCCTCTTATGCTGAACCGAGAGAGAGAGAGAGGGAGGCGGAAACCGAGAGAAGAAGAAGAGAGAAGGAAGGAGCCGAGAGGGGAGAAGGGAGAGGGTAGGAACCGAGAGGTGGGAGGGGACAGAGAGGCGCGCGAGACAGAGAGTGAGAAGGAGAACAGAGAGGCGAAGCGGAGCAGAGAGTGGGACGCGGACAGGGAGTGGGACGCGAACAGAGAGCGAGACAGCGAACAGAGCGTGTAGCGAACAGAGAGCGAGACAGCGAACAGAGCGTGTAGCGAACAGAGAGCGAGACAGCGAACAGAGCGTGGGACGGACCGAGAGGGACCGACCGCTCGGTTGTGAACAGTACTCTCGGTTCCGGTTCTTGCTTCTTGGGTTCGGTCTCGGTTCTCTTAGCCACCAGAGGCTCGGTTGGTGAATAGTAGCTTCGGTTCTCTTAGCCACCAGAGGCTCGGTTGGTCCTAAGAAGCCTCTCATTCCGGTTTCGGTTCCTAAAGCCTATTTTTCTCGTTTTCGCCCCGTTTTAAGCCGTTTTTGACCCGGTTAAGGGCCGGAATGACCCGACTGATTCCAAAAAGTTACGGGAAACTTTTGAGAGAGATTTGGCAGAGATTTCTCACACTTGGAGAGATTTGGGAGAGATTTGACATTCTTGGAGAGATTTCTCATACAAAGAGATATTTGAGAGAGATTTCACATACTTAGAGGGATTTGGGAGAGATTTGACATTCTTGGAGAGATTTCTCATACAGAGAGATATTTGAGAGAGATTTTACATACTTAGAGGGATTTGGGAGAGATTTGACATTCTTGGAGAGATTTCTCATACAGAGAGATATTTGGGAGAGATTTCACATACGTGGAGAGATTTGGGAGAGATTTGACATTCTTGGAGAGATTTCTCATACAGAGAGATATTTGGGAGAGATTTCACATACGTGGAGAGATTTGGGAGAGATTTGACATTCTTGGAGAGATTTATCATACAAAGAGATATTTGAGAGAGGTTTCACATACTTAGAGGGATTTGGGAGAGATTTGACATTCTTGGAGAGATTTCTCATACAGAGAGATATTTGGGAGAGATTTCACACACTTGGAGCGATTAGGGAGAGATTTGACATAGTCAGAGATAGAGTGAAAACGATTGAGAGGGGATCCATGTGTGACAATTGTGAGTGTCCGGCATCGCAATGCATGGTTCGTAAACCCTGTTAAGCCTTGTTTAAGGATCTTACACACTCCCGATGAGTATGCATCATTGTTTTATCAGTTTGGCTCGCCACGTAGTACAGTTTTTAGGTTAAAGAGATCTAGTTGTACGTACTTTTCGATTCATGTTTTCTTATTAGAGTAGCGACTTGTTTAGTAAATACTGAGCGTAAGTCCAAGCACACACGGGTTAGTGGAGCTGACCGGTTTGACTTGTTGACTTTATTTGACTTTGAATTGACCAGAATATGACGGTTGTCACATCATCCCCCCGTTAAAGGGAATTTCGTCCCGAAATTTGCACTTCGAATGGGGATCCAGGAATTTAGAGGAAAGATGGGGATGACTTTTCGTAGTACAAGAATTTGATTATGGCGAGGAATAACTCGCCCGATGTCACATGATTACTACTATGCATGCTTTAATCGATGCTAGATTTATCATATAAAGAATTTCGGGATTTAATAAAGAATTTCGGGATTTAAATGTCGATGTTAGAAACACGTACTGATATTTGCGGGCAGTTCCGGAGTGGTTTCTCCCTCGGTGATTGCAAACACCCTCGCACCACCACCAGCATCTCTTGTCCTTGGGCATTCCCTTTTAAAGTGTCCTATTTCTCCACACTCGTAACAGGTTGGGCTTACTCTAGAGCCGGGTACCTGGTTGATAGGTCGTGCTGCTGCCTTACAGAAACGAGCAGTGTGCCCCTCTCTGTCGCAGTTTTTGCAATGCATCTTTCGGCAAGCCCCAGTGTGATGGAAGTTACACTTGTTGCATTTTGGAAGTGTTCCAGCGTATGGTTTCATGGGAGTTGGTGTGGTGAGGGTTGTGGCAGCATGAACAGCAAGGATCTGTTGCTTCCTAGCGAGGCCTTGGGTTGATTGGTCCTTCTTGTTGTCCCAAAACTTTCTTTCGTTGTTCCCTCCTCTTGCTTGGGTAAGGGTGGTTGTCATAGTGTCATGGTGGGCATAATGGTCAATGAGTTGTTGTGCTAACTCCTTGGCGCTGTCGAAGGTAGTTGGTCTTGAGGCGAGCACGCTATCTTGAATTTCGGGGGACAATCCCCAGAGGTAACGCTCCAACTTTTTGTCTTCCGGGGTGACCATAGCGGGACAAAGGAGTGCTAGATCACAAAATCGGTTGGTGTAAGTTGTAAGGTCGGAGCCTGCCATTCTGAGATTCCATAGTTCTTGCTCCAGCTTTTGCACTTCACCTCTTGGGCAATATTCCTTCAACATCATCTTCTTTAAGTCCTCCCAACTTAACGAGTTAGCCACTGCAAGCGTAAGCGACTTAACTTTGCCGTTCCACCAAGTGAGAGCTCTTCCGATGAAGGTGAATGTCGCGTACTTGACTTTGCTCGCTTCGGGGCAAGCACAAATCTCAAAGATTGCTTCGGTCCTCTCGAACCATTGAATTAATGCGAGGACACCCCCACTTCCATCGAAGGAATCGGGTTTGCCATTTGTGAAGTCCTTGTAAGTGCATTCCCTTGTGCGTCCTGCACTATTCCCGTGGTTAGGGTTTGTGGCTCCAGATCCAGCACCACCAGTGCTATTTGTGCCAATTTGTGACATTGCAGCTACCACGGCTGCTGTTACTGCAGTTTGGAACATTTCGGGATCAAGCTGGGGAGGTGGCGTTGGAGGTGGTGGCGTTGTGCTGCCCGAAGGTCTGGGTCTTTTCCTTGGTGGCATCGTTCTGTCATGAGTTTGCAAAAAGGAAAACTGATCAGATGGTAAGTTCCTACTAGTAAAGACAAGTCAGTTGTTATAGAATTTGATTTTTCCTGCGTTATTCTTCGATTTAAGAATTCCTTATATATAATTCATAAAGGAAGTCCATATTAATGAACTTCACGAGTTAGTGGGTTTTGTGGTCTCTCTTAGATTTTTCGCGAGTGTGCTCAAGGCGATTGGTGCGGATCGTATGTATTCTTGTATTTGCATCAACCTCTGCGATACTATGGAGAGTTGTTCTACCCTGAATCTCGTTTCGGGCAACTCTATAGACTAGGATTGGAAAAAAAAATTATCTGCTGAGTTTCCTTCGTTTATGTTGTAGAAGCTTCGTTCTCTATTAAACGACATATGTTGGTCTTGTTCTTTGCTCCAGGTTTCCAAGCACTCTACCCAAGGAGGCGTCAGGCCTTGAAAGCCGGTCAAGGGTTGGGATTCGGAACAAGAGTCATCGGGGTTAAGTTCTCCACTTCAGGGTCGGGGTCAGAACCATCAGCATAGCCTTCAGCTTGGTGACCATCTACAGGGGTTGGGTAATCATTCTCGGGCTCCTCTCCGAGCCATTTGGTATTATCGTGGTTAGGGTAGTACGGGTCGTCGTGTGGATGGAAATCCAGCCATGATATCTTCGCGAGAAATGGGGATATAAGAAATAATTAAGCAAAAGTACTAATTGGCTAATTATACGATGATCTTTATCAGGTACTTCAACAAATTGTTTAGTGCATACTAATTATATGTATTCGGGACAGGATAGACCTTCGAATAAGCGACCCTAACTCTAAATCCCCAATCCAACGAGAACAGGAAGTAGAGCAAAGATCCACAGATTCTAAGTCTATGACGTCCTGGATACATAAAATTTTAATGTATCCACTAAGCAACTATTGACCTATTGATAAAGATCTATTTAGTTCTCGTAGATGTAATTTTAATAATGCCAAAATACCCCTATGGTATTCCATTGTGGTAGTGTTGGTAAGTTTTTAGACTTGTTGCCACATCACAACCATTCTTGGGCATATGCTAATCACTCCTCGGACCAGCATAGTTGATCAGGCTATGCTATTCCCAAGACTGATCATACATCCCCAGGCTTACCTGTGATATCCAACAATCATTACTTTTGTTTTGTCCTAAAATAATGCTGACCTTAGTATGTATGCATGCATGTATACTTTTAACAAGAGTTATTTATTCTTAAAGGTATAGTGGTTTTGAAATCTTAAAATCAGAGACCTTAGTCCCAATGCATTTATAGTTTGTATATCTTATGTGGTTCGATATACTTAGTTCACTATAAACAATGCTCTGATACCAATCTGTCACACCCCCAAACAAAGGATGGCGGAAACGTCTGGGGGTGGAGGACTTCATGTACAGTATCACAACAACGTGTATAATAGTGCTCAAAGTAAAAACAACCACTATATATATAATTGCAAAAGTTACACCAAAGTATATGTTTACATGTTTCAAAAGCAATTACATTATGATGACAAAATAATTTGTTGACGGTTTAGCGTCCCATCCTTAAGCGATGAAGTTTTCCTGTTTCACTGATTTCCTGAGAATACAAGTAGTTTTAAAGAGTGTCAACACAAAGGTTGGTGAGTTCATAAGAGTTTTGTTTGAAGTAGAAACCGTTTTTCCTTGTAAAATCGATTTAGTTTGATTTCCAGAAAATCCAATATTTTCTTAGTTAAGTATGAATAGAAATAATCCTACATGATGCTGTAATGAACCCTAGAGTAATCCGTAGAGTTCCTCTATAATCGTCCAACATATAAAGTTATATAAGGCTTAACTTAGATAAAACGTTGAATATAGTGGGTCTGCCCTAGGTCCACAACCCAACGAGGAACAGGAGATGAGGCGGGCACCACCAATTCTAGGCCAATCAAGACTAAATTCTTATATGACTCAACATATACGCTCAGCGACTATAGTTGAAGTCTAACAATTTTAGAGGAAGTGTAGTTTTAATATCATAATAGCTTTGTATAGAGACCCGGCACTTTGTATTTGTACCCCTTTTTGTATAGAGACCCGGTACTTTGTATTTGTACCCATAGAGATAAAAGGTGATTTTAAATCGACATAAAACTCATTTAGGTTTTAAAAATAAAATCCCGTAAACTTATGGATTGTTCCCTATGTGAGCCGTTATAATCATACTATGACTATGTGAACCTGCCACGACGTTCTCAGTGTCGCGAAAAAATGAAATGACATTTGTCACCCGTAGACCTGCAGGTCCAACTGTAGCTAGCAGCAAGGTGTGGGGTGTCAATCCCAATATAGATCTATATACAAGTATCACGTTCTCCCTCAAGGAGATTCTGATTATAACTACCAGGAATTATATCCCGCACTCGGACGTACGGGGAGAGAGAGAGAGAGAGAAAAATAGAGAAACTCACAATATAGGATAACAAGTTTACGTGAAATGTGTGTGAATATAAATATTTCTTGTATGAATGTACCCTTCTTGTACGAGTGCGTAGAGTGATGTATCATAAACTATACCTATTATAGTTTATCTAAAATGTATGTACTATGTATGAACTCCTTTATGGAAAAGTATTAGTGTTGTGAATTTATTGAACCATAGCTTAATAAATTTACGTGAAATGTGTGCGAATAGAAATCTTTCTTGTATGAATGTACCCTTCTTGTACGAGTGCGTAGAGTGATGTATCATAAACTATACCTATTATAGTTTATCTAAAATGTATGTACTATGTATGAACTCCTTTATGGAAAAGTATTAGTGTTGTGAATTTATTGAACCATAGCTTAATAAATTTACGTGAAATGTGTGCGAATAGAAATCTTTCTTGTATGAATGTACCCTTCTTGTACGAGTGCGTAGAGTGATGTATCATAAACTATACCTATTATAGTTTATCTAAAATGTATGTACTATGTATGAACTCTTTTATGGAAAAGTATTAGTGTTGTGAATTTATTGACTATACTTTTTATAGTTTAATAGCACGTGTTCCAAAATGAATGAATAATATTTAATATGAATGTTTTAGTTTCAGTTCATAATGATAAACTAGCAAGGAAACACATTCAAATATTAGAACTTATGATTATACACTTTGCTCAACATAATACAAAGTGTTATGATATTTACATGCTGTTGGCAAAATTTAGCAATTCTGCCCTGTTTTGGAAAAATCATAGAAAAATCATACGAAGTCGAAAACTAGATCCGTAATTTCTGAGAGTTCACAAAATGTGTCTAGTTTGCTCATAATTTTTATCACAATTTATAATGACCTCTAACTTGGGTGAATAAGTCCATAATCACAGACTGGTCCGGATTGTTGTTTGAAATGATAGGCAGTTTTGTAAAAATCACCATAAATTGTAGAAAAATCGTATGGAGATGTGCAAGTAGCCATTTTAAAGCTAAAAACTTGAACTATTTGCACCTTGTACAGTTTTGAAAACAAAAGTGTTTAAGATGCCCAAAACAGTCCGTGAATGGAGTTGAACTTTTCTGATGAAGGCTGTTAGAAAAATTTAGATATGTTCTTAGTGTTTTAACTTGTATTCCCCCCCTGAAAACTTGAGAAAACATGAAAATGTAGGGGTATGAACTCACCTTAAGTGATTCCAGTAGGTAAGTGTTGAAGAAGGAAAGTGTTCAACCCAAGAACACTTGAAGAATCACTTGAAGATTCGAAGATCTAACACAATTATGAGAGAGTTTGTCTAAGATATCCATGATTTGAGTGGAAATAAATGAGATAATCATAAAGAGAATGGATTATGCTTACCAAATGTGGAGGAAAAACTCAAGATCAGCCCTTGAATCTCGAATTTCTAGAGAGAGAAAGTGAGAGAGGAAAGAGTTTGATCTTCTTGTGAAATGAGAGCAAATGAGAGAAGTGAGGAGAGAGGATGAATAATCAGCCCTCAAAAACGTGGGGAGGAGGGATAATTGAGTGGAAAAGACATTGATGTGACCTAGGTAAGGTGGAGAGGTGTGGTTAGTCAAAGAGTGGGTGTGGGGTGGTTGCTTGTGACTTTGGATAAGGCAAAGTCAACACTCCACCTTTAATAATTCATCCATTTGATTTTTATTATTTAAATAATGATTTTCATCAAAATATGTTTAAATTATGAATATTTAGAGTTTATTATGTTAAAATATAATTTCTGGAGAAAATCCCGTTTTAAAATCACGAAAAACGGGCTTAAAATGTTAAAAATATCAAAAATGGGCTAAAAATGACACATGCGAATTTCTGGCCGAGGCTCGGCCTCTTATGCTGAACCGAGAGAGAGAGAGAGGGAGGCGGAAACCGAGAGAAGAAGAAGAGAGAAGGAAGGAGCCGAGAGGGGAGAAGGGAGAGGGTAGGAACCGAGAGGTGGGAGGGGACAGAGAGGCGCGCGAGACAGAGAGTGAGAAGGAGAACAGAGAGGCGAAGCGGAGCAGAGAGTGGGACGCGGACAGGGAGTGGGACGCGAACAGAGAGCGAGACAGCGAACAGAGCGTGTAGCGAACAGAGAGCGAGACAGCGAACAGAGCGTGGGACGGACCGAGAGGGACCGACCGCTCGGTTGTGAACAGTACTCTCGGTTCCGGTTCTTGCTTCTTGGGTTCGGTCTCGGTTCTCTTAGCCACCAGAGGCTCGGTTGGTGAATAGTAGCTTCGGTTCTCTTAGCCACCAGAGGCTCGGTTGGTCCTAAGAAGCCTCTCATTCCGGTTTCGGTTCCTAAAGCCTATTTTTCTCGTTTTCGCCCCGTTTTAAGCCGTTTTTGACCCGGTTAAGGGCCGGAATGACCCGACTGATTCCAAAAAGTTACGGGAAACTTTTGAGAGAGATTTGGCAGAGATTTCTCACACTTGGAGAGATTTGGGAGAGATTTGACATTCTTGGAGAGATTTCTCATACAGAGAGATATTTGAGAGAGATTTTACATACTTAGAGGGATTTGGGAGAGATTTGACATTCTTGGAGAGATTTCTCATACAGAGAGATATTTGGGAGAGATTTCACATACGTGGAGAGATTTGGGAGAGATTTGACATTCTTGGAGAGATTTCTCATACAGAGAGATATTTGGGAGAGATTTCACATACGTGGAGAGATTTGGGAGAGATTTGACATTCTTGGAGAGATTTCTCATACAGAGAGATATTTGGGAGAGATTTCACATACGTGGAGAGATTTGGGAGAGATTTGACATTCTTGGAGAGATTTATCATACAAAGAGATATTTGAGAGAGGTTTCACATACTTAGAGGGATTTGGGAGAGATTTGACATTCTTGGAGAGATTTCTCATACAGAGAGATATTTGGGAGAGATTTCACACACTTGGAGCGATTAGGGAGAGATTTGACATAGTCAGAGATAGAGTGAAAACGATTGAGAGGGGATCCATGTGTGACAATTGTGAGTGTCCGGCATCGCAATGCATGGTTCGTAAACCCTGTTAAGCCTTGTTTAAGGATCTTACACACTCCCGATGAGTATGCATCATTGTTTTATCAGTTTGGCTCGCCACGTAGTACAGTTTTTAGGTTAAAGAGATCTAGTTGTACGTACTTTTCGATTCATGTTTTCTTATTAGAGTAGCGACTTGTTTAGTAAATACTGAGCGTAAGTCCAAGCACACACGGGTTAGTGGAGCTGACCGGTTTGACTTGTTGACTTTATTTGACTTTGAATTGACCAGAATATGACGGTTGTCACAAGTTCCCCCATCATACCACATACCACCTAACCAACATACTGTCGGCAATTCTGGGGTGCTGACCTACCCTGGCAGTTTTGGGGTGCCGACCTACCCTGTCTGGCAATTCTGGGGTGCCAATTTACCCTCCGTTTATCTCAACCGGCTACGGGGACTATTTCACCCCTACTACTACCATATAATAACATAACACAAAAATACTGTTAGGCATATCTAAGGTGCCCAACCTACCCTGGCGGTCCTTACAACCGATACAGGGGTCTATCCACCCGTCCTACCACTATCACATAGTATCATAACATACTAACACATAACTCATAACAGATAGTGGCATACCAAACATTTATCATACATACCATTGTCTTAACTATAATCAACTACTAGTGGGCCGACATTGGTGCGTTCAACCCACTTTTACTGGAAGGTAACTCACCTTAATGTCATGTAATGTCTGAACTATCCTCGGTGCTGGGCTCAGCTCCTCTCAAACTCCTATACATAACAATCTTTCTTAATTACTTTTTCATACTCCTAACCCTTTCAAGGATCAACTCGGTCAAAGTCAAATTCAAGGTCAGCACCTTGTTCAAAGTCAACATCTAGTCGACTCAACTCGCTGAGTTGGTTCACCAACTCGTCGAGTTCCATAATCCACAAAATACTGGAACTTCGATCCTACTCGCCGAGTCTTTCAAGAACTCGTCGTGTTCTCCTTCATATAGAATCGGGACCTTTTGCTCATGACTCGCCGAGTTCATCCTTGAACTCGTCGAGTCCTGCTTCATGTTAGTCGGGACGTTTAGCCCTTGACTCGCGAGTTCTTCCTTGAACTCATCAAGTTCTTCTTCATATCAGTCAGGAAATTTGCCTTTAACTCACCGAGTTCGTCCTTGAACTCGTTGAGTTCTTTGATCTTTGAGTCCATAATCACATTCATCTTGCCGAGTCCTCTTCTAGACTCAACTAGATTGCTCAGAAACAGAAAAGTTTGGGGAACCCTGACCTTACTCGTCGAGTCCTATGAACGACTCATCGATTCCCTCAAAGTCCAAGTCTATCCAGTCGTTTTTAGTCGGGATTATTGCATCCAAGGCATAGATCTAACCTCCTAGGGTCGATATAACACGTAAAGTTACAAACTTTACGTGCATGCATGGGTGTTATGAGGCTAGAACACTAAAACTAAGACATAAAGGAGTTCTAATGCATGGGATATGGCCATAGCTCAATAAAGGTGGCAACTTTAAGCTTCCTGAGCTCAAATGATCCCATATCTAAATTCATTTCTCTAATATGCACTCAAATCCCAAAGGTGACTTAGAAATGGCCCAAAAATGACAATATGCAAGCCCTAAAGAAGATCTAAGTGATGGGAAGCCAAGTTATAAGATTTATACCTTAAACAAGCTGGAAATGCAACCTAAGCTCTGGATCTACTGCCTTTTTCCTGAATATCCAAGAATTTCCTTCCTTCTCCAAGCTTTAAATCACTAAAATGGCACAAAATAACTTAGGAACACTCACAAGCTGATTAGGGTTTCGTGAATAGGGTCTGAAGGTGATGGAGGCTGGAGTGGAGGCCATATAAGGTGTTTAAATAGGGTGAAAACCCTAAAATTTAGGGTTTTATTCAGACACCTCTACTCATCGAGTCGTTGCTTTCGAATCGTCGAGTAGACTCTTCCACCCGCATCCAAGATTCACCCTTACTCGACGAGTTTGGGGCCTCCAACTCGTCGAGTCCAAGTATAAAAATGCAAAAATTCATATTTAAAATAAGTACCAGGAATCGAGCGTTGCATGTAGAGCTTCAACTCTACAATCTTGGAGTCATAGGTGATCATGTCATTATACGCGAAGTTGATGCGACGATGAACATCAGTTACCGATTATTAATCTCAGGTTTGTTGCCCTTCTAACCATTATATTCATCCTAAGAAACAAGTAGCATTCCCTTTAACAATTTTGATTATTTTTTTGAGTTTAAAACTTTTATTGAATAGTTGAGACAAAGTATTAACCTCTATAGTAGGTGGGGGGATTGCGATCGAGATGATTGCCCAACCTTGTACCTATTGGCAACTGTTTCTTACGTTACCCACTTGTCCACCATGCCCGCAATCCAGGAAGGATTGTATCGGATCTTCTGTGTATTAGAGGATGTCTCTACTTGGTTCGTTTTGATCCTTATGCGGTTAAGTATGGACTAACGAGTCGTACACTTCATTTGGCTCCTCTTGGGACTCGACGATAAGGGATATTCATCGATGGTAGAGAAGATGCAACTGATTCTATTTTTTCGATGGGTTTGATCTCTTCCGGTCCTTTAGATGGATCATCTGAAGGTAGAGATGCTCCATCATTGGAGGGTATTGGATTGAAAACTGTTGGAATCCCGTAGTAAGGATCATCTGATAAATGAGGGGATGTGACTTCTTAGTATCACCTAGGATTATCCATTCACGAGATTTGGCCATGTCGAATTCCTATATAAAAAAATGAAGTTGCACAGCCCAGTGTTTCCGCTGCCGGCCAGGTGTTAGACATATTGATATTCTGGATATTGACTATAGAGAACTAGTACTTTCTTTGGAAAGAATGAATATAGTTTAGGGCTTACTCTATTAGGTTTATGTATATCCCTTAGGGGTGTTCATAACCGAATATCCGAAATTTCGGAAACTAGATATTGATATCCGATTCCGTATCCGAAATTTCGGATACGGAATCGGATTTTAATTTGGATATCCGAAAATGCAATCATCCATATTTGAGTATATGACTATTTGTTTTTTTCAAATGTCAGCAATATAAAAAGAGAAATAACAAGATTCCAAATAACAATTCAAACATTAAAATATCCAAAATAGAACATTCTAGTGTATTTGTTACCATCATGAACTAAAAAACATCCAAAGTTTAAAGCACACAAACAAGATTCCAAATAACAATTCAAAGTTTAAAACACACAATTAACTTTTCAAAATATCCATTCACTATTTCTAGCTTCCAGCAATGCAACAAACAACTAGCACTTCAACACCATTCTTGAAAAAAAAAAAAGAAATAACATTAAAATCAAGACAAACTAAAAATAAAAAAAATAAAAAAAAAAAAAAAAAAAAAAAAAAAACTTAACAGATTGTGTTTCAATAATACAACCAACAGACACTTTCTGGTTCATGAAATGTCTATTCACTATTCAAGACCTAAATCAAGTCAAACCAAATTAATTGAGAGTATCAGTAAAAAATAATACTATAATTCAATGTTTATCAATATAATATCATACAAGATAACTCAACCCCTACAGCCCTACTTATTACTTAAGATTACCTTGATTCATGTATAATCTGGGCAGAAATTGAGTTTAATCAGATTCTGAAAACCTCCAATCTGATGGCAGGAAGTAACAAAAAAAATCTGATTAATCGTTAATTTCTTTGACAACAGAATCAGGGTAGAAAAATAGATACATTTTTAAATTGTTTTTAATGTATAGAAACTTTAATTAAATAATACCTCCAATGTTTTCAGCTAATTCATCAACTGTTTCATCAATTATGATGGTAGGTTGCTTCACAGTTGAGTCATTCAAACCTGTGAATTAAAATAACAAAGGGTTATTCATGTCCTTGACCTCCTAGTCTGAGGTATGACATGGTACCATTATGAATTCACGATGGATGAATTGCAAGATTTTAACTACTCATCTCTTCAAGTCATCTAATATAGAACTTAATGACTCACTGTATGATACCATACACTGATAAAAGTTTAAAACTATATGCTGATGGTTAAGCTATGTATCGTAGTTTATCACATGCACCAACCCATTCTTGCCCTTAAATTCTTCTTTAGAGCTTTATGATTCAGTGTCAAATGCCATAAACTGATAAGAACTTGAAAAATATCTTCTGATGGGTATATCATGTATCATGATATATTACATACACCTACCCACTCTTGCCTTTTTTTTTCTTCTAATAAAAATGGTTAATGATTCAGCGTATAAAACCATAAGCTGATGAGACTTCGCAATTTTCTACTATTGCAACAATACAATAGTGTGGTACACCAAATCCTCTCCCATCCTTTAACTTTATTTGATGTTCTTTTCATTTTAGGTTACTTGTTGTCCTTTTAAAAAAACGCAGTGTGTACGTTGATCAGACTCCGCAAACCATGTCCATGATCTATAGTACAACAACCAGGACACATCACCATCCCTCGTATCCTTCCGCTTCAACACATGATTTATTGATAGTTTTCGCTGCAACTCATGATATGCTAATGAGACTACATAAAATTATGTTTATTGCTTTCTTATCATTCATATATGTTGCAAAAAGGGCAGTGTTTATTGATGTTGTCAAAAGGGGGAGAAATGTTAAGTTTTGCTATGATGTTATTTGATCATTCATAGAAACACTCTTGAAAGAAGAAGGTTATACATCTAAGGGGGAGCAAAACTCAGCTGTTGTTTATCCGAG
Organism: Lactuca saligna; assembly: GCF_052625555.1. Classification (NCBI taxonomy): domain Eukaryota; kingdom Viridiplantae; phylum Streptophyta; class Magnoliopsida; order Asterales; family Asteraceae; genus Lactuca; species Lactuca saligna. The sequence goes on along the minus strand of NC_136419.1, from coordinate 73,880,960 downwards.
CGGGAGCGAATATCACCGTTATACTTAAGATGTAGTTGGTTCTTTTATTATTTCATTCTTTATTAATTAGTTTTGACATCATCAAATTGGGGTAGATTGTAAGGTCGAAACTTAAAATCTGATTAGTCAAACACTATCATACGTTGATCACTAGCGCCAACGACAACTTTAGTGGCAGCGCCAACGCGTACGAAGCCCAACGTCAGTGTGTAACGTTTTATACAGCCGTATTTCTATTGTATGTAATTATAGTATTCTATTGTATTTTAAATAATAGATCCGATATCTTGGAGATAAGGATCAGTTTACATATTTAGATTAGCTTAGAATTAATCCCTTGATTAAAGGGATTCTCTAAAATAGATTTGTATATATTCATGTAATAGGGTTAACTCCTAATTGTCTTTGTGATCGTTTTGTGCATCCTCTTCTCTTTTAGAAAACCTTTCTTAATGAAAATCATCTTTGTGATAATCATATTGTTTTTACTTGTTTGTATCCAATCATCGAACCTACAATATATATATATATATATATATATATATATATATATTAACGTATCCCACTATGAATACGTTAAAGATAACGAGATTGTTACCCAAGGACGACTTAGTCAATGGTCGTTGCTAGAAAAATGCTAGGTCTAGGCCCTCGCCTCCGCGACCTCGCACTTATGCCTTGACGCCCTAGCACCAAGGCCAGGCCTAGAACAAGAAGCTCCGGTCTACAGCATGACAAAATAGTACCAGGCGCTTCCCAGAGCGACATGTGTAGCATACAACACGCTGCCCTCTGGTACTTCTATACTAATAGCGAGCAACCGCTAGTGGAGTACAATCCACTAATAGGACGCCCTCACGTCCTGTTGGCTTAGAAAGGACAAAAAGGCATTATCGGGTGTCTATCCCCACAACAACAAGTATATAAAGAACCCTTCTCCACCAAGAGAAGGGATCGCCTCTTCCTATATCTTAAGTTAAACCCTTATTTTCTGATCTAGATACTGACTAGACCGTTGGAGTTTCGTTTCGGGATCCCTTCCCGAACGACGAATGATGTCAATTCTTTCTTTGTTGTGATTCTCAGGCTTAACCCGATCAAGACATCTAGTGACGACATTAAGTCCCGATGACATATCACAACTATATATATATATATATATATATATATATATATATATATATATATATATATATATATGGTGAAGTGCGACAAACATACCATCATTATTATACAATACATACAATACTACATTAAAAATTATTATTATTATTATTATTATTATTATTATTATTTAACTTCTACAATTAGATTTAAGACATGTATTATCTATAATTTTTTTTAAACTAAAATACATTTAAAGAATAATTCGACATAGAGTTTGATCTTTACCAGAAATGATAACTAGTTTCCTTATTGATTAATGTAGATTTTGTGATTTGGTTTCAATTTTTTATAATGCGTGTACAATTATTTTAATATTAATTTATAACACGTGAAAACCACGGTTAAAAAATTAATTAAATTTTCATAGCAAAAATTCAAAATTATTAATCAATTATTTTAAATAAATTATTAATTAAAAGATTATTTTTTTAATTATATAAAATTATAATTGTTGATCTAAATAAATACATAACCTTTTATAATCGGTATTAATTTTATTTTAATTTTGATTCTAATATTATTAATTTAATATTTAATATAATAAAGTGAAATTTAAAATTTAAAATTTGAATTGGAGAAAAAGGCTTAATAGGATGACAAATAATAAAAGAAGAATAAACAAATTCTCTTATTAGAAAATTAGAATAGGGATAATGAATATTTCATTTATCTCAAAAATTAATGAAAATTATGAACATAAAAATGAAAGCATTTGCAATAAGAAATTGTGTTTAGCAAAAATAATGAACATGGTGAACTAGAGACATAAGCTCAAAAGGAAGTCTTATCCCAACTTCTTTGATTTGATTTTTCTTTTTCTTTTTTAAAAAAATGCTTCACAAATAATACATTGAAAGTCAAAGATAATTAAAGAAGAAACAACAAAATAAAATTTAGGAACTTTATCAACATATATATAACTTCCATGATTCCTACCACATAAAAAACAACCATTCTTTATACAAACATGAGTCTTGAATGATTACTATCAAAGTCAAAATCGATACATAACATAACCCAAAAAACTTACTACAACTTTATCAAATTTCTAAAACAATAAGTACCCAAAAGATACCATCCAACAAGAACAAATGCAAACAATCCCAAAAACCAAAAAAAACTAACTCCTCCAAAAATAATCCCCACAAAAAATATAATCACAAATGGCAAATAAGATTGAATCATAGATTTCATACTCACCCATTTTCCTTTCATCAAAATCATTATTGCCACATTCACCACATTCCACCCTCCACCTTGAAACTCCAATCTGTTCAAATTGTTAGCCACAAATGAGTGACAATTACAAGTTAAGATGTTATATGTGTGATGTTGATATTCTTGTGTGCTTTTTCTTAAAAAATCATCCCATGTATGTTCATGTTGGTTTCTTCCTGACTCCACTAGCTTGTATTCTTCTTCACTTCTGTACATGGTGGCTGGATGGGATGTTATGGAGCACTGTTGTAGATCAAGGGTAAAATGGTCATTTACTCATGACGTTAAAATAAGAACAAACTTTGTGTACAACACTACTTTATCCAAAAAAATGGTGGTTAGATACGGAGTTATGGAACGCTGTAGTCAACATATGTTTAGTTTTATTTATAGTTTTTAGTCAAAGGGTAAAATGGTCATTTCATCCTGTTGTAGAAGATGAAGGGTAAAATGGTCATTTAGTCATAACATTCAAAAAAGAAGAAAACTTTGTTATTCAGATGTTGTAGAAGATGAAGGGTAAAATGGAGAATTGTAGTCAATGTATGTTTACTTCTTTAACTTCTAGAAAAAGGGTAAAACGGTCATTTATCCTTAGATTCATAAAAGAAACACAAACTTTGTGTGTACAGTACTTTTCTAACAAACATGGTGGCAGGATATCGAGTTATATATAGAGCACTAACACTGTAGTCAATATATGTTTAGTTTATCATCATTTCTAGACGAAGGGTAAAATGGTCATTTAATGTTATTCAGATGTTCAAAGAAGAAACAAACTTTGTGCATACCACTTTTAAGTGCTCCAGACATCATTTACCCATACATGACTTAATGAGGACAAAAATAATCAAGCCATTAACCCATTAAGTTATGTCTGAGTGTTTTTTTTATGTATTCATTCTCATTAAGTTACTTACATAAATGATGTTTTACAAATTTGCCCTCATCTAGTTTTGATCAAATTAGAAACAAGTGTACCTTATCTTTACTTATTTGAATGTAACGAGTGACAGCTCCAAAAGTGAAGTTATCTACACACACAAAGTTAGGTCCTGCAAAGTCTAGAATGACTCCATCTTCTCTGCCTATACCAATATGACCAACAAAAGGAAGAAGCCATGAAACAACAGGAAGAGGAGTCCATACAATGCAACATGGAAAACGAGATCTTGATGGATCAATTTGCATGTTATGTGTTGGAACCTTGTGATCGATCATCATGTTGTGGTTGTGTTCTGTATCTGATTCCAATTCCATTGCAAGATCTGCACACAGTAATATGTGAATGGATTTGAGCATCTTTTTGTGCAAACAACATCATTAATCAGCAACAGTATAACTCATCATCATCATCACAAAAGTATGATTCTCATAGTTAGTCATAGCGAGATCACTACGATTTGTCCGATTTATCATTTCTCAATCGAGCTTAAATTTGTGAAATATAGAAACCTAGCCAGTTATGGCAATAAAATTGACAGTTAGCACCACGTGTAAGAACAATGCCCTAATTTTCCATGATCAACGAAGTACAGATTTTCCAATTTATCATTTCTCAATTGAGTTTAAAACCTGCAGTCGGTAATCGCAACAACAATGACAGTTGCAGAATGTTTTTGATCATGATTAACACATAAGAAACAAGAATTCGGCATAAATCTACATGAAAAACGATCTACACGACGAAACAAACTAAAAGTGAATTCATTTCCCCCAAAATATCGAAATTGGGAATTCCAGTTTCTTTTGAACAAGATCTAACACGACGAAGCATATTCAAATTAAGATCCGATAATCTGAAATGATGAACAAGCGTCTAGATAATTAATTCGGGGTACCTGTGTTACGATCAACAACCCTTGAACAGGAAGTTACGACGATGCCAAGATCCAGGAACTGACACCTTCTTTTTTAGGTTTAAAAAAAAAGTCAAGATCATACTTTGACCAATAAGGAGGACGATGCAGATAACGATAATTGTATTAGACCGTGTCATCAATAAAACATCAACTTGAGTCATCTTAAGCAAATGCTGATATAATACAAGGCGAGGAAATATGTAACAAAACGTAACACTAACTTTTTAAGAATAAATATGTTTTATTTATTTATTTATTTTTTGTTTTGATTGTTGACAACGGCTAAAAAGAGGGCAATGTTTGCATTTTTATTCGTTGTTGTATGTTGTAACAGCAACAAGAAGCCCAATGACAAGAAGCAACTAGATACCGAGGTGGTGTACAACAAGATGCAACGCCGTTATAGGCGTCCACCTCAGCCACAACGAGCAAGTCTTGCACTCATGCCGTATGCTATAAAGGGATAATGACTTAGGAGGATAATTAGGCTTTCAGTTTGTTCGTATTAAGTCATTAAGGTTTTTTTTGTGCGTATTAGACCAATATGATTGTTATTACAATTTAGAAATAATCTTTTTTACCGGTTCTTCATGTTTAACCGGTTACAAAGTGAATACATGTTATATATGAGTGTTACGTGGTTATTACACCATTACATGGATTATTAGGTGGCATTTAATGTATATTTGGTCTCCTTAAATTAGGGCAAGATGAATCCCCAATCATTTTCTCTTTACTCTCACTCAATCGTCCCCACCCACTGTTCTTACTTCGATCAATCCACGATCAGATGTAGGAATGAGCATCGGAACCGGGTACCCACTTTTGGAACCGGAACCACCTCGGAACTGCTGCTTTTTTGAACTGGAACCGCCTTAAGCGGTTCCGGTCCTGGTTCCTAAAGTTATGGAACCGCCATAAGTGGTTTCGGTTCCGGTTCTCGTTTTTTCGGAACCACTACCCGTTGGGTACCTGTTGGAACCGGTTTATATATATATATATATATATATATATATATATATATATATATATATATATATATATATATATATATATATATATATATATATATATATATATATATATAAATTCATATAAATGTGTGTTACTTAGACCAGTTTAGAATATATTGGTCCGATTTGGTCCGTCTTTGATCCGAATTGATTTGATTTGGATCGAACTAAATTGCGGTTTTGTCGGAAAAAAGTTAACAAAATTAATGCGACTTGGTTACCAGCTCCTGGAACCGCCGGTTCCGGGATTGGTTCCAAACATTTAAGATCTGCCTAGAGCGGTTCCGGTTCCAGTTCTAACTTTCTAGGAAGCGCCGGTTCCGGTTCCGATTCTCGCCAAATGAGGTGGGTACCCGCCTAGTGCTCATCCCTAATCAAATGGCTGAAGATGATACACCAGTCGATGAAGCCCAGTACAACGGGACGTTCATCAACAAACCATTTATCTATTTTGATCTAGATAAAAAGGAGATAATGTACGTCGATTTCAGGGAGAAGGGGTATACTGAATTCATTGCTCACCTCAACGTGATTACTAGAAGAATGTGCAAAGATGTATACTATTGTCCAGATGGCCAAATATTGTGTCAAGGATTTGCAAAACGAATGTGATTACCATGAATTTCTTGAGTGTCTTCATGAGAAAAAGAAAGTAACTATATATGTGGACCATATGCCTGAACCCCTGTTTGACTGGATTCAAATAGAAGAGCCTGAAGTTGAAGATGATACCAACTCCAACGCAGATGAAGATGCTGATTAAATGTTAATAGATAAAGAGTGCTGGGAACACGAGGTGGATGATGAAGATGTTTCAATGAAAAGGGCAACAACAACTATTCAGAAGAAAGATAGGTTTTTAAACAAACTTTGCCCAAATGTTGAAAAGGAAGAAGATTCTAATGTTGAACAACTACCACCTGTATACCATGTGCATAATTCTGAGCAACAATGGGATGAAATGTCTCCTGTGTTAGGTATAAACATTAACAAGTAAACATTACTCCTCTGATGATATAACCTTAATGGTCACTTGAAGACCTGTGTCCATAAACATTAACAACTTGTTATTCTTTATGGACACATGAACACATGTATAAACATTAACAAGTAAATACAAACATTCTTACCATTGTTTCTCCTTTAAATCTCCTATTTTCCTCCTAATGCTTGGGCATATAGTTAAATCCCAAGACTCTACCTTACTCCTCTGATGGTATAACCTCTGCATCACACAAACCCTTATATCCTCCAACATTGTTATTATTGGTTTATGTGTAGCCTGAACTATTTCAACATTAAAACTCTCTGAAATTCCATTTTCCACAGCATCACAAAATAATCCTTCTTCTTGAAAAGCCCTGCAATAACATTTAGGGTCCCTCTCCATGAGATAATCAACTACCCCCTATCTAATTCCTTGATATCTTGCATAGCAGCTTCATGTCTCTATTTTGTAGTAGCCTTCACAGCTCTCCAAAATGGCTTGATAAAATGTTCACCTTTGAACCTTGTGTTGAAGTTGGCTAGTATGTGCCTAGCAAATAATCTGTGCTCAACATGAGGAACCCTTTCCTTGATAGCTTTAATTAAACCCTGTACAATTTACAATATTAAGTGATAATTAAACTATAAAGTTAAGAGTAAACATGAGTAGTACCTTGTGTCCATCTGATATAAGAGTAAGCTCATTTCCATTGCCTCTATCAATATCATCCATGAGTAGATCAAGAAACCATTGCCATGTTTCTTTGTTCTCAATAGTTACAACATCCCAAGCTAGGGGGGACATGCTGTTATTGGCATCCCTACCCACGACAACTAAGAGTTCACCCTTGCAAATTCCTTTGAGAAAGCATCCATCAATCCCAATGATTTGTCGACACACTTCTACCCAACCATCTCTTACACCTTTAAAGCATACATACAACCGTTTAAACACTAGATTTCCATCAAGGGTATGGTCAACTTCCATATTCATGGTTGATCCTAGATTAGCTCTTTTGATTTCTATGCCATAGTCCCACAACCTACTATAATGCTCTTTTAGAGTGCCTTCTATCTCAGACAATGCAAACTTTTTTTCATTTCTACATTGTCTAATGCTAACTATGATGTTATATGTGCTTGAGATTTGAGCTTTGATTTTCCTCAAACTAAACCTGGGGTTTTCCAGAAGTACATTGAAATATTGTTTCCCTATCCACTTGTAAGTCACTAAGCCTATTTTAAAATCTCTAACACAGTTATGACTTGATTTAAGTGACTTAATCTGAAAAGTCCTTTCCTCTTGCATCCAAGAAGCCCACAACCGAAAAGGGCATGTAGGTTCTTTATCTTTGCAACACTTCACAAGAAGCTTGTTTTTATCATTCTTTTCATACCACAAATCATAACCATGCTTAACAAAATAGTTGGTAAGACATTGTTTAAGTTCGGTAGGATTAGTGAATTTCATACTTAACATGGGAGCCATTTCATCCCATTGTTGCTCAGAATTTTGCACATGGTATACAGGTGGTAGTTGCTTAATATTAGAATCTTCTTCCTCTTCAACATTTGGGCAAAGTTTGTTCAAAAACCTGTCTTTCTTCTGAATAGTTGTTGTTGCCCTTTTCATTGAAACATCCTCATCGCCCACCTCATGTTCCCAACACTCTTTATCTATTACCATTGATTCAACATCTTCATCTGCGTTGGAGTTGGTATCATCTTCAACTTCAGGCTCTTCCATTTCAATCCAGTCAAACAGGGGTTCATGAATATGGTCGACATACACAGTTACATTCTTTTTCTCATGAAGACAGTCAAGAAATTCATGTTAATCGCATTCGTTATGCAATGTGGCCAATCCTTGACACAATGTTTGGCCATCTAGACAATAGTATACATCTTTGCACATTCTTCTAGTAATCACATTGAGGGGAACAATGAATTCAACATACCCCTTCTCCCTGAAATCGGCATACATTATCTCCTTTTTATCTAGATCAAAATAGATAAATGGTTTGTTGATGAACATCCCGTTGTATTGGACTTCAACGACCGGTGTATCATCTTTAGCCATCTGATCATGGATCGATCGAAGTTAGAACAGTGGGTGGGGACGATTGAGTGAGAGTGAAGAGAAAGTGATTGGGGATTTGTCTTGCCCTAATTTAAGGAGACCACATATACATTAAATGCCACCTAATAATCCACGTAATGGCCTAATAACAACGTAACACCCGTATATAACATGTATTCACTTTGTAACCGGTTAAACAGGAAAAAACCGGTAAAAAGGACTATTTCTAAATGGTAATAACAACCATATTGGTCTAATGCGCACAAAAAAACCTTAGTGACCTAATACAGACAAAATGGATGTAACGCCCGGGTTTTCAAGGCTAAGCATTTTTGTCAATGTAATAGTCTAGGTCAACTATTGTAACTCTTTTTGAAGTAATAAATATGAAATATTTGAGTATTATGTGAATTATGTGTGTTTATGTGTTTATTATTTAATTATAAATGTATAATTAATAAAGAATAAAAATGAGCGTCAAAATTAAAGTGTGAGATAATCCCGATATCTCTACATAAAGTTGTACAATATGTCTCAAGGTTTCCGTACATATAAAGAATGCCGAAATCCGAGCTATAACGAAGAAGTTATGGCCCGCCGAAGTTTTACGGCAAAATCGGCATGACACCGGGAGACGTAAATAGTGAATTTACGATAGAAGACTTTTTAGCCTTAGCAATCTAATCAAAAGTCGTAGAATATGTTAAACTAAGAACATCGATAAAAAGAACGCCCAAATCTGACTTCGTATGAAGAAGTTATGATTTTTCTAAGATTCGGCTTAGCAGTGCACGGCCTGAAACTCGAATTTTAGTTCGAGCGGTTTTTGGCTTACGCAACGTAAATGGGAGTTGAAGATATCATTAATAGGAAATCAACGGTAAAAAGACAGACAAAAACAGAGTCCGTATGCAGAAGTTATTAATTTTACGCAGACATTTAACAGTATAATCTCCTTGTACTGTTAAATGTAAGATCGATCGAGAATTAACTGACGGTGTCAAAATGAAAGTTGTAGATCTTATTATTACCTACGCGTGGATATAAAGAACGTCAAAAACGGTGGTCGTATGTGAAAGGTACGGATTTTAGAAATCGGAAGTGTGCTGTGCGAAAATGGGTGATGGGCACAATCTTGGTCATTGCTTTCTCCCCAAGGCTTGCCACCAAATGGTGACATGTGGCACCAAGTTCAGCCACATTTCACCCTATAAATACCACCTCTCCCACCCTCATTTTCTTCACACCTTTCCCATTCTTTCTTCTCTTTACTCTCTCTCTCTCTCTCTAGAACCTCTCTCTAGCCCCGAAATCCCCCGAAAAGCCTAGGGAACCTCCCTAGCACGAGGCGGAAGCCCCGGAGTGCTCGAAGGCTCCGAGAAGAAGAGCTTTTCGGCTCGGGAACGCTGCTCCAAGCAAAGCCCGGTTTTCTATAAAACCCGCTGTAAGTGAGCTACGCCTACGCTATTTTTAATATAACTTTTATTTAATTATAGTAACGTTATTAGGAACTTATAATAAATACTTGGGCTATTATTATGGGTTATATAAGTATTTTTTTGACGCTTATATAATAATAATAATAATAATAGCTAGACTATTAATTAGTCTCGACGAATAATAAACTAAACTCTAGTGGTAATAATACTAGGTTTCGTCGAAGAAAAATTCTTTTTAAGAAGCGAAGCGCTGTCTGAGTTCGGAATCACCACCTTTTCCGGTGAGTGCATAGTTACTTTCAGCTTACACATAGATATGAAGTATTTTATATAAATTACGTGCTATGTGTGCATATTATCTGAATACTTGCTATCTATGTTAGATGAACGTTGTTATATATGTTTTCAATGATTTAAACTGTATATGTATTTTATATCTACGAAAATGTTGGGGTAAAACATGGGTAGATGTAATAGGTGATGTGTGATAAAATGATGAGAGGCCTCGATGTTGTTGTTGTTGATCCAATCATCTAGCGGAGTATAGATGACGACCACAGACTCTTCTAGACGGTCCAGTGGAACACTAGCAGGCTCGCAACCTGTAGGTGTTGTGAACGATGTGTTCACCGGTGTACTCCATCCCCCACATGGTTGCCTATTAGGACATTTATTGCTGAGGAATCCCCTTAGCAGTAGTGTCCGTCCCGATGATGATCCTTAGGCTAGGTCCCTTATGATAGGTGTTTAGGGACGTAAAGTGAGGATAACGGGAACGGGTAATCAGGTTATTGTTGATTGATGAAATTAATAAACTTATTTATTGTGGGTTGAAAACCCTATGTGCGCACCAGACTCCCAAGCCTGACCCACTCAGTTTTATGCATTACAGGTAGTGGCGCATGAGCATAGGTGTGATGTTTTGGACGAGGGATTACGGATATAGGCCTGTAGATATGAAATAATGTAGTAAGGCTTATATTGGACTGTTTATACTTTTGATCTGTACGAACATGACATCCTGAGTCTTTTAATGAAATACATTTCTATGGAAATGCTTTTGATAAATCTTTATCATATTATTGTTTTGGGACAAATTCCGCAACCCTTTTATTAAAAGATAACTCTGATTTTGAAATAAAGTATAAACAAAACCGGTCTTTTCTGGCCGTGATTTTGGGGATGTCACAGTGGATCCTAATAACCCTCCTAAGTCATTATCCCTTGCATAAAATTTTGGGAAAAATCAATCTTTTAAAAAAACCACCTAACTAGTAGAATCAACTGGACCGGGACTTGGTGAACAAATCGGTTGTTGTTTCGTAAGCCATGATTTCATCATGGGCATTTACTCATGGTTAACATATCATGTTTTAGCACGTAAAGATGAAACCTAAAGAAAACAGTTCTCCTAAGATTAAGTTTTTGGGCCCGTAAAGATGAAATTTAAAGAAAACAATTATCCTAACATTTGAACTCGGGACATCTACAATGTAAGGAAAACATCTGAGCTAACTTCACAAAGATAGGTTTTTTTTCTTGAATCACTTGCAGTTTTTGTAGAAAATGAATTTGGTATGCTCAATTTATATATAGATTAATTTTGAGTTCCCTTATGCACAGTAACTTATTGTTATTGGACCACCATCAAATTGTTTTTCTTCTTTTCTCATCAGTGGTCTTCCCGATGTTTCCCACCCCTTATCTTACCTTTCTCCACACTGCCGCTCCAATCGATCCTTCCAGATTAAAAAGAAGTGACCATCTCTCTCTTTCTCTCTCTCTCTCTCTCTCTCTCTCTCTTTCTCTCTCTCTCTCTCTCTCTCTCTCTTTCTTTCTCTCTCTCTCTCTCTCTCTCTCTCTCTCAAAGACGAAGTTTATGATACTACATCCGGTGGTCTCTCTGTGCTCTATCTATCATCCACCTGTCACTCGGCCTTTAGATTATCAGAGGGGATCCGAGTAGACATGGGAGCCGGAGGCGGAGATGCGCGAGCACTGTCCGACATTGTTTAGTCTAGCGGACTTCGAGGATGAAGTCTGGTTCAATTGGGGGAGAGTTGTAACGCCCCGATTTTCAGGTATTGTTCAGATTATAGTTTCTTGGTTTTGACCCTAATCGACGAGTCAGTTACCCTACTCGTCGAGTAGCAGCGGGATTAGATCGCGACTTAAGTGACTGACTCGACGAGTCCATTAGTGGGACTCGACGAGTAGGATCTGGCAAGTGAAAACCTAATTCCCGGCGTTTGTGTCCCTATTTAAAGGATCCTTAGCCTCCCTTGGGTCTCTTTACAGTCTTAATGAGTCCCTGCATGGTTGTGTGTGTGCTTGGTTGTGTGTGTGAAGCTTGATTTGAAGATTTTGAAGGAGAAGGCTTGAAGGAAGAGGAGGTTGGAGCAAGTTAGGTAGGGAAATCAGCACTACTTTTAGTTGTCATCTTCCAGAGGTATCCTAAATTACCATATCTTCTGTGAGTTTTCCTTTCATTGAAGTTCTAGGGTTTTTCTATGGACCTTAAAGGTTGATAAGTGAGCAATGAGTTGGATCTGAAGTTGTAACTTCATATCTGAACTCTCTCTAATCTCTAGAAACATAAAGTCTTAGAATTGATCATGCATGAGGTCCCTCTTGGGCATGAAACCCCATTAAGAGCTTAGACTTGGCATGTAGAGCCTTAAATGAAATGCATGCACGTAAAGTTTGTGACTTTACGTAATAAGTATGCCATAGAAGCCTAGATCTTGTTGGATTAGTGTCTAAGTCCATAACTATTTTGGTATGTACTTGACCCGATCATGAGCATGGTCCTTTTGGGTTGCCTTCACCATAGCAATATGCAGGATGATTTAAGGAGAGAAAGGTTTAAATATGATTTATTAATATATTATGAGAATAATATATTAAAGGGGAAATCATATTGTTTAATTAATATTAGTCAATAATTAATTAAGAATTAATTTTGTGACTAAAAGAGATTAATTAAATATAGGGGACTGGACTGCAATTATTGGATAATTGAGTTATTGGGCTAAGGAATGCTAAAGGAATAAGGGGTGAACGAAATTATGATGGAAGCCCATCATATTTTCGTCCATAGCCTTGTCCAGAAGGTTCCATGGGCTGCTTAGAGTTTAAGCTGTCCATTAGGGTTTTGACTGAAACCCTAGCAGCCCACACAAGTATATAAAGGACCCCTTAGGCCCCAAAAATGTGGACAACTGATTCTCTAGGGTTTCTAGTCGTTTTTGGGCAGCCTCCTTACTTCTCCTCTTCATCCAAGTTGCATATGGTGTTTGTGACTCCATTAGAGGTACTACACTTGTGGTACTTGCTTTCAAGAGCTAAGGAAATTCATGGAACTAGTTGTTATTGCTATATAACAACAAAAGGTATGTATTCTAGCTTTATATATGAATTTCGAAAATTATAGTAGCATGCCAGGTTTCTTTTTGTGTTCATAAAGTTGTATAACTAATAGTGAAAACATAGATCCAATACTAGGGTTGCATGCACACATAGGATTGTTTCTATAAGACCCAACAGTGGTATCAGAGACATTGGTTTTTGTTTTCAATTAGCTTTTATTCAAATTTATGAACTTGACATATTAGGGTTTATGGCTAATGAACCCTAAAGGCTAGGTAATTTTCGCAATTAGGGTTGCAAAACCCTAGATGGCGATTTTTGCTAG